>NW_024532782.1:0-126719 GCF_016097555.1 Gigantopelta aegis
AATTAAGGAAGGAATTTTGGCTACAACTTCAAAATTGAATAATTTCAGTTCATGTATTCTGGATTGCACCATCTATGAGAAACCAGAAACCCTTAGTCAGTGTTGTCTTGAACTTTAGATCACCTTGAATAGTCAGAATATATTAGTTAGAAGGAATATTTTGATTATATATTAAATCATAGAATCCTTGAATAGTCAGACATATACTCTAATGTTGAATGTACATAATGCTGAGAAATATGTTGATATTCATCTGCCTTTCAGATGAGAATGGTAGGCAATAAGTTATGTGAAAAACCTATTACATACCCATATCTGTTATACATTTTTTATTCTTATTTCCAGCGTAACATTAGTTATAAAAATATTTTGATATTATATATATATATTAAATCATAGCAGATGACAAACAAACATTTATAGCCCTAACCTTCCAGCTCTTACTTAATGTCTTCCATGTCATGTTCTTTGCCATGTTGGCTATTAGATTGAATTTGTGCATGAGTCTCAATTTTAGCAAAATATAATGTATTTGATATGAAAAGTATTTCTATGTCACATGACTTCAAATATAGCTGTATATATCATAGCAGCTGACAAACAAACATCTATAGCCTTAACCTTTAAGCTCTTCCTTAATGCACTAACTTGTCATCTTCTTTTCCATGTCAGATATCTGATTGAACTTGTGGAGGAGTCTGAATTTTATCTAAAAATAATAATGTATTTGACATGAAACACATTGTCTATGTAACATGACCTTGAATAAAGGACATGTATTCACAGTGTGAAAATCTATCATATTCCTTGTATGTATCATAGATCTGCATTGATTCACAATAAATTTGAGTTGACTTGTAAATATACAATGTTGTATGTTAAACATTTTGTTAATAATTATGAGTTTATATGATGATCACATGCAGCCTTCTATTATGACAGGAATTTGATATACTGTGATTACTTTTAACATCTCATCAATTTTAACTACCACATCTATAGATTAGTGAGGTGCTACTAATGACAAGTCATGTAGATGATTGTCAGAGCTTTGAGATTTTTGTAAAGTTTTATTAGATAGATAATATCTACTTACTATATACACAAACACATAATCTATTTCTATTTGCCACTTCAATTATAAAAAGGTTGTGATGTTAACTACAATATAATGTATTATGGTATACTATAAATGACCATGGATTAATTAAATCAACCTATTATTTAGTGATATATTAATACAACATCCTTTAGTAAATTGTATAAAAAATTATGTCACACTCTGTGACATGAACTTTGACATTGTATTTGAAAATATTGAGATCTTGTCATTTTAAAAGTTGTTGTGAGAAGAAAAAAGTGTCATGCCATTTCATACCTACCATTCAGCAACAAACTTAATGATATAATCTTAACTGTTAAACACAACCTATAGTTGTAGACTAACAATGTCACTACATATCTTGTTTAAAGTCTCAAATATATGTAAATACATAAGCAACAGTTTGACAGAAGTGGTTTGTTATTGCAAAAAGAAGTTATATTATGCATTATTAAATAAATTATATACCAAAACTTGTAAAATTGATTGATTCCAAATTGATTTAATTAATACAGAGTATACAGGTTAGATAATTATGAAAACATATAAACATAATACTATTAATTACTAATGTATTATGAAATTGAATGTTTAGTAGCTAACACAAACAGTAGTACAATTAGTAAGAACAACAGTTTAGGTTATTTTTCAACAAAAATAAGTTTGCAATTGCAACCTGTACATACAACTAGTAATAATTATAACAGTTGTTATATAATATCTTAGTCAGTAGTAGTGAATTGTCCCCTCATTTATATAGCAGTCAGTAGTTCATTTATTTTGTGTGTAATCTGTTAAGTTCATATCAGATTATTGTTACAATTGGGAATTATAAGAGTTGATTAATATATAGCATTTTATATTTTTAGGTATCTGTATTATCAAGTATAACATTTGAGAAATGACAAGTCGTCAGTCAAGATTCTTCATTCATTTTCTGTCATTTGTCTTCAAGATCAGCTATTTTGGTAATTGTATGGGATGCTCTTAATGTACAGCTATATGTTCTTTATGAGATACTTTGAGGGTACCATATACAGCAATGTTCAGCAAAGTGAGACACCAAAAAGTGCCAGTAATATTGTCTTTAATAATGGATATTGTATGCTCTTCTTATTCATTTTTTGCTTGGATTGATAGCTGATGTGTGGACAGGACGTTATAAGATCATTGTTTGTTACTGGTATCTTTTGTGCTTTTTTGCTTGGATAATTTCTGGTGTGAATTTTATTATAACAGTATATTGGCAAAATAAATTATTATTCTATATAATATATGTATTTGGATATCTTTGTGCAGTTGTTGGATATACTGCGATTCGAGCAAATATTGTTCAGTTCAATATTGATCAACTTGTGGGAGCTTCAGCAGATCAACTAAGTGCTATCATATACTGGCATAGTATTAGTATACCAGTTGTATTCATTTTATTGAACTAGGACGATGTTCTTTTCATTTTTTTTTATGATATCATTCATAACATCAGGAGTAACAGTGTCTGTGGTATTAATAACTCATTCATTTTTCAAACACTGGCTGGAAACTACTCCTTTCATTATCAATCCTATCAAATTGATTGCTAAAGTACTCAACTATGCCAGGAAGAAAAAGTACCCAAGCAAATCGTAGTGCCTTGACTACTGGGAGGAGGACTACCCTTCACCGACTAGACCTAGGTAAGGAGAAATATGGTGGACCTTTTACAGAAGAAGAAGTAGAAAATGTGAAGACAGTGTTACGTATGATTCCTCTGATGATTTGTATTGTTGGACTTGGCTGTGCTGATTGAAGTATACTGGAGTATAATGAAGGGTCCTAATCCTATTAATACATCTTATAAATCTTGCTTCGTTTTAAATAACACTAATGAAGTTGTATAACTCCAGCTGTTTTTACGTGTTCTTCATCAGTTCTTCTTTTATCCCTTCTTCAAATAAATACATTCCCAGTATGTTGAAAGAAACAGGTCTAGGACTAGTTTTTGCTTTGGCAAGCACATTGTCGATGATGTGGTTATATTCAAGTACCAGAGGAATACCTTGTCATATTTCAATAACCTATTATTAATTCCTCAGATATTGTATGGTGTTGCTTCTGCGCTGATATTTCCAAACATCTTTGAGTTCACAATAGCACAGTCTCCCATACAAATGAGAGGGATGATGGTTGGGATGTGGTTAGCCTCTTTTGGAGTTGGTTATCTCATTAATATTAATACAAAATATCCTTTGGGTGCGATGATAATTCTATCTGTCCAAGTTTCTATTACATACATTACAGGAGTGTTGTTATCTTTATTATACTGTTAATATTCATAGTACTAGCTAAATGGTACAAGTTACGTGTGAGAGAGAATGAGGTTAATATAGTTCAAATTGTTGATGAACACCTATCAAAGATATATGACCAGAAAGAAGAATATGAAGGACTAAGGGTCTTCTACTGAATAATACTATGCTTCAAAGAGATTCAATATTGTGTTAGTTTGTTGTGATAAATAGAGTGGTTGTGATTTTAACACATTTGTTATATATTTGTCAACATTTAAAACGTTATTGATGATCGTCATTAAGTTTGTTAAATATCAAATTGAACTATATATATATATTTATATTAAATATATTTGATGATACATTAAATTATGGATGGCCATCATAAATTTTTTAAAATTAAGTATTGGTGGGATAAAGTAGACCAACATAACCAACAACAATATTGTTTAGATTTAATATATCATTTGATTTCGGTAAAGTGAAAGATTTTATAAGGTGTGACAAATTTAGATTGAACGTCAATAGCATTTGACTGACAATTAAATGCTAACTAATATAAAATGTACAGCTGATGTACACCACATAATTGGTTGATGGAATTGTGAGGTAGAACACAACAGTCATCCATCCTTTATGTAAATATTTACAATTACGTAATATGATATACTAATTATGTAACAAATCGTATTTTTTACACAATACATTTTGTGCCAGACTTATAGTTTTAATGCCATGAGTAGAGAAACTGATATAGCTATGTAACGTTTTTCACATATATTGCCTGAAAAAAGTAGGAGGTAGATTGTCAGCAGTATATACAACTAGGATGGTATATATGTCTTGTGTAATGTTTTTGCTTTGAAGAGATAGAATTAATGAACTTCGAAGAACCCCAAAGGAATAGTATAAGTGTAAGGCCTTCTCCACATCTAGCAGATATAGAAGATTACATTAAAAGAGTTTGCATATACATGATTTGAGAATTTTAATGACAAAAGACCCCCACATCCCCTGAATGTATTATAACAAGTAGATGCTTTATCAATTGCAAAGCAACATAGTGACAAAAAGACTACTATGCTACTAATACTTGCTAGAGTGGACAAATTACATGAAACCTCTGTGGTAAACAAAGACAAATGAGTGCTGATGTAGTAAAGAATTGGTTAGTGGATTGAGCTACCTGGTAGGTTCACATTAAGTGGAGGGTATGGCTAAACAGTTTTTACTAGAGTTGTTGAATTTTGAGTCTTGGGATTCTGTACACTGGACACTGATGCTAGATAATGACTTATATTGTTGACAAGCACTGTTGCTGGACATTTATTGGTGATGCAAGGACAGTTAACATTGCTGGATGTTTGCCTATTTCGCATATCTATACTATTGATTCCCTGCAATACAAAGACCCTATGTAAATAGATGTAGGAATTAAAGACAAATGTGAGTATTAATATACTGGGCTAGTATGTTGAACTAGCTGAGCATTAATTAAAGACAGGTACATGCATAGCTAATATGAGGCTATATGGAATGTAGCCTGTGTAAACTTTCAATTTGCAGGAGTCTCAACCCAATGCTGATAATGACCAACTGTCTCTAATGGATACAGTTCTTCCTATGAAGATTACATGATAGGAACAGATCAGAAGAAAAGACACACAAGTATTAATGTACAATATATATTAGTGAAGAATTGGGCTAGACAACTAGTGGGTTACCTTTAATGTACTGTAACACTATAACAATAGATTTAGGATAAATAGTGGGTGCATGAGCTTAGTAATAATATTGTTTGAATATTTGTTAGTAATTGGAAGTTTTACTTGTAGATCTTTGAAAGATATACTCTTGTCAAAGACAATATATAATAGTCTCTCATATCCTAACCTAACACCAAGAAGAAACTCTACTGTTGATTTAAGTCTACCATAAAGTTTAGATGTCCTGAAAGTCTACCAAATTTGGAATTTCTATATTTATTTAGTTTCAAGCCCTTTGTCAGAAATGAATTTAATCTATCATGAAGATTTGAATGAATCCAACATTGTGCAAGTCTACCATGAAGATTAAAAGAGATGGAGAAATGTCTCCAATTGTATGAGTCTACCATAACATTGAAAGAAAGAAGAAAGGTCCTTTGATGAGAACACCTATTGATGAGGTGTTTTTTTTGCATGAGTCACATGAGTTATCTAATGATATCTGTCCATGTGATATTCACTCTACTACTATTGAGAAGCACTAGCCCATCATTAATGGATGTATAATTATTGTTGCTATTATGAACCAATTCTCTAACTATATAGAGAAATCTAATTTGTTCTGTTTCCTTATGATTTTGATATTATGCAGTTATATGTATATATAATCAAAATTTTACTTGCCTCTTTACTCCCTTACATTAGGATCCATTCCTCTAGTCACTCGTTTTTATTACCAACTTAATATGGTTCACTCAAGATGTGATGTGTTCATGTATCAACTCATGAGGTCAGTTGACCACACCTCCTTAATTACAATGTAGGATGAAGCCAATCACAAATAATGTATAAACTGAGTGCCATGCCATGGTGAGTTATCTTCATACAGGACAGAAATTTGTACTCCAATGTCAAATGAATAGTTAAAGTTCAAATGTTTAGGATCTAGTGTATACTTGTAGTATTAATTTTTGATTGTAGTAAAAAACTTCCTGTGCTATACAAACAGTTACTGCCTTCAAATTTCAATATTTGAATCTTAAATTTTTTATAGTACAAACAAACAAAATGAAAAAACAATATGTGATCTATAATAACTTTCCATGAAAACCCAAAACCCTTATGTTTTAGAGTACTGTCTGGGTTCTTTCGATCCTAATAGATCTTACGTGAGTATACATGTGTTCTCTTTTAGAGGACAGGAATTAAAGTTTCTCCATTCGCCTTTACATCATCGTAAGCCCCTTCAAATGTTGTGAAGATGATCAGAAAAGGATGACCTTTGCCAGTAAAAAAAACGAGAGTTTTCATTAGAGCATCAATATCCACAGAGCCAGTTCGTAAAATAATAGTAGCCACTTGTATTGGCCAAGGACTTCCAAGAGGATTATCTTTAGGGTATTGACATATGCCAATATCATAAAATGATGACATACCTGCAATGTGTAAATCCTCTTCATACCATGATGGGAACTATCAGAGTAAAAACCACAGGAGTGAAAGCATTAGGGTTATCATTATAGCAGAAAGGTGGCATACCAGGAACTAGAGATAGTGATGTGTCACTTTTTGATTGACTCTCCAGAGATATAGCTACAATTAGCAAGAAAAATTTCCCCTTGTTGAACCCATATTAAGTAAATAGCCCCAGTAACTTTCATATCACAATCATTATGTGGCCATTTGGCATGCCACAATGAGTGAGGTATTCAAGTACATTTACACTCCAACAGTTTAACACCTGTAGGAACATCATAGTCACCTATGATTCAAATAAGTCCCCTTCATTGTTCACCATAAAACAGTTGCATTGATTATGGTTTAAGAACAGTTAATATATACACAATTACATAGTCTATTTCTATTTGCACCATAATTATAAAAAGTTGTGATGTTTAACTACTATATTATGTATATGTGTACTAAAAATGACCATGGACTGGTTAAATCAACCTATTATTTGTGTATATATTAATACAACACCCTAACACTCTTTAGTAATTATACAAAAATTCTCACTTTTCATGAACTTTTTTTTGTGACATTATAATATTTGAAAAACATCGATTTTCGAGTTATTTTGGGAAAGAAATAAAAGTATAACATCCTCTCATACTGTTATACTGACCCACATTAGCAGACTTAATGATACATTGTTAACTGGTAAACACAACCTATAGTTGTAGACTACCAGTATCACTACATGTCTTGTCTAAAGTCCCAAAATGTGTAACTATATATATATATATATATATATATATCTATATATAATGTTTGCATAAAATTTATATATGTGTGTGTGTGTTTGTGTGTGTGTGTGTGTGTGTGTGTGTGTGTGTGTGTGTGTGTGTGTGTGTGTGTGTGCAACAAGGAACCACTTCAGTAAAACACTTGTTACATGATTTATGAAAAAAGAACAAAACTTGCTAAAACACCTCAAAAAAACACTTTTTGTATACATACAGTTACCATCAATAGTGTGTGTATATATACAAACCTTTTAAAGGTGTTTAAACAATGGTTCCTTTTCATAAATCATGTGACAAATGTTTTGTCAGAAGTGGTCCCTAATTACAAATAATATATATTATATATATATATATATATATATATATATATTATGATAATATTATATAATATAGTTTATATAATACCTCAATAGGTAAAGTGAATTATCATACATTTACCTTAGTCATCAATTATTCTGTAAAGTAGTTTATATATTTTATGTATATAAAGTTAAGTTCATATTAGATTATCATTACAATTGGGAAATACAAGAATTGATAAATAGCATAATAGTAAGGTTTTTCGGTTTCTGTAGTTTCAAGTATAACATTTGAGAAATGGCAAGTCATCATATCAACAATCTCTATTCAGTGCTGTTGTTTGTCTTCACGATCAGCTATCTTGGTACTTGTCTGGGATGCTCTAATGTACAACTACATCATGTATATGAGATACTTTGCAGCTACCAAATACAGCAATGCTCAGCAAGGTCATACACCAAGTAGTACCACTAACATTGTTTTGATATTGGATATTGTATGCTTTTATTTTTGTTCTCATTGTTTGGATTGATAGCTGATGTGTGGACAGGACGTTATAAGATGATTGTTAGTGGTATCTTTTTGTGCTTTTTTGCTTGGATACTTTCTGGTGTTGGGTTTATTATAATTACATATTGGTCAAATACTCCATTTTTTTTTGTAATATATGCACTTGGATTTCTGTGCACTACTGTTGGATATACTAGTTTTCGTGCTAACATTGTACAGTTCAATGTTGATCAACTTGTAGGAGCTTCAGCAGATGACTAAGTGCTATCATATACTGGCATAGTTTTTTGCTATACCAGCAGCTTTCACCATTTTTCAACTAGGTCGATGTTCTTTTCCATTTTTTTCTTCCATTATCATTTATAATAATGGGAGTAACAGTGTCTGTGGTATTAATAACTCATTCCTTTTTCAAACACTGGCTGGAAACTACTCCTCTCATTATCAATCCTATCAAGTTGATTACTAAAGTACTCAACTATGCCAGGAAAGAACAAGTACCCAAGGAATCGTAGTGCCTTGACCTATTGGGAGGAGGACTACCCTTCACGACTAGACCTAGGGAAGGAGAAATATGGAGGAACTTTTAAAGAAGAGGAAGTAGAAAATGTGAAGACAGTGTTACGTATGATTCCTCTGATGATTTGTATTGTTGGACTCAGCTGTGCTGATGAAATATATTGGAGTATAATGAAGGGTCCTAATCCTATTAACTCATCTTTTAAATCTTGCTTTATTTTAAATAACACAATGAAGTTTGTAACTCCAGTTTTTTTTACTTCTCCTCCATCAGTTCTTCATTTATCCTTGTTTCAATAAATACATTCCCAGTATGTTGAAGAGAATAGGTGTGGGACTAGTCTTTGCTTTGGCAACCACAGTGTCCTATGTGGTTATATTCAAGTACCAGAAGAATACCTTGTCATATTTCAATGATCTATTTCTAATTCCTCAGATATTGTATGGTGTTGCTTTTTGCATTGATTGTTCCAACATCTTTGGAGTTTACGATAGCACAGTCTCCCATACAAATGAGAGGGATGATGGTTGGGATGTGGTTAGCCTCTCTTGGAGTTGGATATTTCATTAATATTAATACAAAATATCCTTTTGGTTGTGATAACAATTCTATCTGTCCAAGTTTCTATTACTACATTACTAGGAGTGTTGTTATCTTTATTATACTGTTAGTATTCATAGTACTAGCTAAACGGTACAAGTTACGTGTGAGAGAGAATGAAGTCAATATAGTTCAAATTGTTGATGAACATTATGAAAGATATCTAAACCAGAAAGAAGAATATGAAAGACTAATAGTACCTTTCTACTAACTGATACTATGCTTCAAAGATTATGAATATTTTGTATCAGTTTATTTATAATATGTAGAGTGGTTGTGACTTGAACACAATATATATATATATATATATATATATATAATATATATATATATATATATATGTATATATTTAGTAATAAATAAATATTTGTTTAGTAATAAATACTCATGCAGAATTTTAGTAACACTACTTACTTAGCCTCAGGCATAAGACTACTAGTAATGACAAACATCTTAAAAAATAAAGAAAAGGATGCAAGGATGGCAATGCCAAATAAAATACACAAGGTATGGATAAATACTCAAGTCCATACAAAATCACTACATAAGGAATGGATTGATGGTCAATGAATGGAATAGTAGATGGATATATAGAAAGTTTGATAGATGAATAAATATAGTGTTTGACTAGAAGAATACATTGATAGACAGGTAAATGGTCAGATAGCATACAAACAGATACAAACAATGAGTAACAAAAATGATGTAAACATTATCTCTTTCATTTTCTTTTAATTATATCATGTCTACATGATCTATGAAGTGTTGAAAAATATAAAACAACTAAAGGAAGAGAATTGTTGTGACTGAAAGCAGACTATCTTTCTAAAATTATTTTAATAACTTTAATTAAAACCATATAGTTTCTTCAAATTTTTAATAAGTCAATGTCCATCTTTCTTTGTGAACGTCATCCTATTCTATTTCAGTGAGACCAGTAGAGTGTACTTGATAGTAACAAGCAGTTATACTATTTCTGTTCTAGTCTACGAGGAACAACTATATAATGAATAGTGTTATAAATTTGTTCAGCAATTCCAATAATAATGAAGAGCCATATGATGATCACATGCAGGCTTCTATCATGACAGGAAATTTGATACACTGTGATTACATTTTAACATCTAATTAATTCTCGCTTAGGATATAATGAGGTAGCTACTAATAACAAGACATGTAGTTGATAGTCTGAGCTTTGAGATTCTGTGTAATGTCTCATTAGATAGGGAATATCCACTTACTATATACATAATGCATAATCTACTTTCTTGCCTGCACTTCACTTATAAAAAGGTGTGATCTTAACTATATTATGTATATTGTGTACTAAAAATCTTTTGTGATATATTAATACAACACCCTTTAGTAAATTGTATAAAAATTTTGTGACATTCTGTGACATAAACTTGGACATTATATTTGAAAATATCAAGAAGCTCCTCATTTTTGAGTTATTGTTAGGAAAGAAGTGTCATGCCCTTCTCATACCTACCATTCAGCAACAAACTTAATGATATATTATTAACTGGTAAACATAGCCTATAGTTGTAGACTACCAGTATTACTACATGTCTTGTCTAAAGTCATGCTTGGAAATCAAATATTGGACCAGGTTTCTCTTTGATCAAACTGTGGTCATAACCATCTCTATAAAAGGCATATGTGCAGCTCATAATGCAACGTCTGACTAAAAGCAGAAACAGTTGTGTTCAGAGGATTGATCAGTAGGTTCTCTCGATCATAGTAGATCTTACGTGAGTACATGTTGTTCTTTTTGAGGATAGGAAATTCAGCTCTCCAGCTGCATTACATTATCATAAGCTCCTTCAAATGTTGTTCCATAGATAAAGATGATCAAAATAGGATGTCATTTGCCAGTAAAGAATCAACCAATTTCATTAGCGCATCAATATCAATATGATACCTGTTGGCCCAAATATATTAGGAACTTGTGCTGACCAAGGACCTCTAAGAGGATTATCTATAGGGTATATAAACACGTATACCAACATGATAAAGTGACAACATAAGTGTAATATATAAATTCCTCTTCATACCATAATGGGAACTATTAGAACTAGAGATAGTAATGTGTCACATTTGATTGGCTCTCCAGAGAGGTACCTATATGCATTCCAAGTAGCATGAATTTTTCCTTCTGTTGAACCCATATTATGTAAATAGCCCCAGTAACTTTCCATATCACTTTCGTTATGTAGCCATTTGGCATGCCACAATGAGGCATAGTAGTCAAGTACATTACGCTCCATCAATTTAGTGTTTATAGCAGAATCACTTGATTCAAATGGATCCCCTTCATTGTTTACCATAAAGTTGGCATCGATATATGGTTTAACTACAGCATACGGTTTGTAATTGAGACTACCTTGATAGCCAAGAAAATTAGTAGTATAAGACTGAAAGAATGTCTATAGTTCCTTGTGAACATCATCCTGTTGTCTTTCAGTGAGACTAGTGGTTATATCACCTTCTTTAAAGTCATGATCTTCAATGGCTTTTAGGTCATTGGTTGGTGTTATAAATAAAGGTCTCCTTTAATTTATCTTGCAAGATGTGAGATAGTATCTTTCCGTGGTTCCTGTTCTGCTCCATGAGGGACCCTAAATGAATAGTGTTACAAACTTATGAATCATATGATGATCACATGAAGGCTTCTCTCATGACAGGAAATTTGGTACACTGTGATTACTTTTAACGTCTAATTAATTTTCACTTAGGATATAGTGAGGTAGCTACTAATGACAAGACATGTAGTAATTAATTTTGAGATTCTGTGCAATGTATCATTAGATAGGGAATATCAACTTACTATATACACAATACATAGTCTATTTCTATTTGCACACAATTATAAAAGTTGTGATGTTAACTACACTATATTATGTATTATGTATACTAAAAATGACCATGGACTGGTTAAATCAACCTATTATTTGTGTGATATATTAATGCAACACCCTAACACTCTTTAGTAATTATACAAAAATTTATGTCACACTTTTTATGACATGAACTTTGATATTATAATATTAGAAAACATCGATTTTGAAGTTATTTTGGGAAAGAAATAAAAGTATAACATCCTCTCATACTGTCATACTGACCCACATTAGCAGACTTAATGATACATTGTTAACTGGTAAACACAAGCTATAGTTGTAAACTACCAGTATCACTACATGTCTTGTCTAAAGTCCCAAAAATATGTAACTATATATATATATAATATCTGTATAAAATTATATATGTGTGTGTGTGTGTGTATGTGTGTGCAATAAGGAACCACTTCAGTAAAACATTTGTTACATGATTTATGAAAAAGAACAAAAAACTTGCTAAAACACCTCAAAAAATACTTTTTGTATACATACAGTTACCATCAATAGTTGTGTATATATATACAAACCTTTTAAAGGTGTTTAAACAATGGTTCCTTTTCATAAATCATGTGACAAAAGTTTTTGTCAGAAGTGGTCCCTAATTACAAAATAATATATATTATATATATATACATAATATATATATTATGATAATATAGCTATATATAATACCTCAATAGAAAAAGTGAATTATCATACATTTACCTTAGTCATCAATTATTCTGTAAAGTAGTTTATATACTTCATGTATATAAAGTTAAGTTCATATTGGATTATCATTACAATTGGGAAATACAAGAATTAATAAATAGCATAATAGTGTTTTTCAGTTTCTGTAGTTTCAAGTATAACATTTGAGAAATGGCAAGTCAACAATCAAGAATCTCTATTCAGTGCTGTTGTTTGTCTTCACGATCAGCTATCTTGGTACTTGTCTGGGATGCTCTAATGTACAACTACATCATGTATATGAGATACTTTGCAGCTACCAAATACAGCAATGCTCAGCAAGGTCATACACCAAGTAGTACCACTAACATTGTTTTGATATTGGATATTGTATGCTTTTATTTTTGTTCTCATTGTTTGGATTGATAGCTGATGTGTGGACAGGACGTTATAAGATCATTATTACTGGCATCTATTTGTGTTTTTTTGCTTGGACACTTTCTGGTGTTGGGTTTATTATAATTACATATTGGTCAAATACTCCTTTTTTTTTTTGTAATATATGCAGTTGGATTTCTGTGCACTACTGTTGGATATACTAGTTTTCGTGCTAACATTGTACAGTTCAATGTTGATCAACTTGTAGGAGCTTCAGCAGATGAACTAAGTGCTATCATATACTGGCATAGTTTTGCTATACCAGCAGCTTTCACCATTTTTCAACTAGGTCGATGTTCTTGTTCTTTCCATTTTTTTCTTCTATTATCATTTATAGTAATGGGGGAGTAACAGTGTCTGTGGTATTAAATAACTCATTCCTTTTGCAAACACTGGCTGGAAACTACTCCTCTCATTATCAATCCTATCAAGTTGATTACTAAAGTACTCAACTATGCCAGGAAGAACAAGTACCCAAGGAATCGTAGTGCCTTGACCTATTGGGAGGAGGACTACCCTTCACGACTAGACCTAGGGAAGGAGAAATATGGAGGAACGTTTACAGAAGAGGAAGTAGAAAATGTGAAGACAGTGTTAAATATGATTCCTCTGATGATCTGTATTGTTGGACTCAGCTGTGCTGATGAAATATATTGGAGTAGCTATAATGAAGGGTCCTAATCCTATTAACTCATCTTTTAAATCTTGCTTTATTTTAAATAACACAATGAAGTCTGTAACTCCAGCTTTCTTACTTCTCCTCCATCAGTTCTTCATTTATCCCTGTTTCAATAAATACATCCCAGTATGTTGAAGAGAATAGGTGTGGGACTAGTCTTTGCTTTGGCAACCACAGTGTCCTATGTGGTTATATTCAAGTACCAGAAGAATACCTTGTCATATTTCAATGATCTATTACTAATTCCTCAGGTATTGCATGGTGTTGCTTTTGCATTGATTGTTCCAACATCTTTGGAGTTTACGATAGCACAGTCTCCTGTACAAATGAGAGGGATGATGGTTGGGATGTGGTTAGCCTCTTTTGGAGTTGGATATTTCATTAATATCAATACAAAATATCCTTTTGGCTGTGATAACAATTCTATCTGTCCAAGTTTCTATTACTACATTACTAGGAGTGTTGTTATCTTTATTATACTGTTAATATTCATAGTACTAGCTAAACGGTACAAGTTACGTGTGAGAGAGAATGAAGTCAATATAGTTCAAATTGTTGATGAACATTATGAAAGATATCTAAACCAGAAAGAAGAATATGAAAGACTAATAGGACCTTCTACTAACTGATACTATGCTTCAAAGATTATGAATATTTTTGTATAAGTTTATTTGTAATATGTAGAGTGGTTGTGATTTGAAACACAATATATATATATATATATATATATATATATATATATATATATATATATATATATACTAAGTATCTAAGTCTGTTGAAGAGTGCTCGATGTCGTTTAGACAGAGCGGGTTAGAACAGAATTAAAGGACAAAAGAACAGAGGTCTCGCTGTGTTGCTGTTACTCCGAGTTTCACGCGTTATGCGATCGTCAGACAGCTCCATCAATCGGACTGATGGTCAGCTGTCTGACGATCGCATGACGCGTGAAACTCGGAGTAACAGCAACACAGCGAGAGCTCTGTTCTTTGTCCTTTAATTCTGTTCTATATATATATATATATATATATATATATATATATATATATATATATATATATATATATATATATATATATATATATATGTATGTATGTATGTATGTATATATTTATATATATTTAGTAATAAATAAATATTTGTTTAGTAATAAAATACTCATGCAGAATTTTATTAACACTACTTACTTAGTCTCAGGCATAAGATTACTAGTAATGACAAACATCTTAAAAAATAAGAAAAAGATGCAAGGATGGGAATGCCAAATAAAATACACAAGGTATGGATAAATACTCAAGTCCATACAAAATCACTACATAAGGAATGGATTGATGGTCAGTGAATAGTATAGTTTCTTCAAATTTTTAATAAGTCAATCAATGAATGTTCGTCCATCTTTCTTTGTGAGCTTTATCCTGTTCTAGTTCAGTGAGACCAGTAAAGTGTACTTGATACCAACAAGCAGTTATACTACATGTTTTAGAGTTGTATTCTTCATTGACTTTTGGGTCATTGGTTGGAGGTGATATATGAAGGTCATTTTGCTGGATCTTTCAAGAGTACTAGTAGAGAGAGTATCTTTCCAAAATTTCTGTTCAAGTCTACGAGGAACAACTATATAATGAATAGTGTTATAAATTTGTTCAGCACTTCCAATAATAATGAAGAGTCATATGATGATCACATGCAGGCTTCTATCATGACAGGAAATTTGATACACTGTGATTACTTTTTAACATCTAATTAATTTTCGCTTAGGACATAATGAGGTACTACTACTAATAACAACACATGTAGTTGATAGCAAGAGCTTTGAGATTCTTTGTAATGTCTCATTAGATAGGGAATATCCACTTACTATATACACAATGCATAATCTATTTTCTTGCTTGCACTTCACTTATAAAAAGTTGTGATCTTAGCTACTATATTATGTATATTGTGTACTAAAAATGACAATAGAATAACCTGTCTTTTGTGATATATTAATACAACACCCTCTAGTAAAATGTATATAAAAATTATGTCACATTCTGTGACATAAACTTGGACATTATATTTGAAATATCAAGAAGCTCCTCATTTTTGAGTTATTGTTAGGAAAGAAGTGTCATGCCCTTCTCATACCTACCATTCAGCAACAAACTTAATGATATATTGTTAACTGGTAAACACAGCCTATAGTTGTAGACTACCAGTATTACTACATGTCTTGTTTAAAGTCCCAAATTTATGTAACTACATACATCAACATCATTAGTGTGACTGTATATATAATATAAATATTTTTGTGATTATATAGCTGTATATAATATCTCAGTCAGTTAAGTAAATTACAATTCATTTACCTTAGTCATCAATTAATTCTGTAAAGTAGTTTGTATATTTTGTTAATATCAGATTATCAATACAATTGGAAATTATAAGAGTTGAAAGATAGTATTATATATTTTATGAGTTTCTATATTTCAAGTATAATGTTTGAGAAATGGCAAGTCGTCATCAGTCAAGATTCTCGATTCATTTCTGTCATTTGTCTAGATCTTCACAATCAGCTATCTTGATACTTATCTGGGATACCTTAACGTGCAAATACATAATGTTTATAAGATACTTTGGAGCTACCATATACACCAATGTTCAACAAAGTCAAACACCAAATAGTACAGGTAATATTGTTTTGATATTGGATATTGTATGTTCTTGTTTATGTTCTTATTCCTTGGATTAATAATTACTTGGATAAAAAAATAAGCATAACATTGTTTATATTATTAATATACTAATATTTATGTACCTAAATAAACGGTATTATATTAGTAAACTAAAAACAATGCCACTTTTTTGCATGTGTAAGTTATATAATCATACAATCATTTAATATCTTCAGTTTCATTAGATATCAAGTATTTGACTAATCAACATTTCAATGATGACAAGTCATCAAGGTTCTCTCACCATTTTTGTCATCTCTCTTCACGATCAGTTGTCTTGGTACTAGTCTGGGATGCTCTAATGTACAACTACATTATGTATATAAGATATTTTGCGGATTATATCTACAGCAATTTCACCAACGTCAGACACCAAATAGTGCCAGTAATATTGTTTTTAATAATGGATATTGTATGGTCTTCTTTATGTTCTCATTGCTTGGATTGATAGCTGATGTGTGGACAGGACGTTATAAGATCATTGTTACTGGTATCTTTTTGTGCTTTTTTGCTTGGATACTTTTTGGTGTGGGGTTTATTGTAGCAGCATATTGGCAAAAATAATCCATTATTTTTTACAATATATGGACTTGGATATCTTTGTGCTGTAGTTGGATATACTGGGTTTCGAGCAAACATTGTTCAGTTCAATGTTGATCAACTTGTGGGAGCTTCGGCAGATGAACTAAGTGCTATCATATACTGGCATAGTTTTATTATGCCAGTTGAATTCACTATATTTGAACTTGGACAATGTTCTTTCTATTTTTTTCTTCTATTATCATTCATAACATCAGGGAATAACAGTGTCTGTGGTAGCAATAAACTCATTCCTTTTTCAAGTACTGGCTGGAAACTACTCCTCTCATTATCAATCCTATCAAGTTGATTGCTAAAGTACTCAAACTATGCCAGGAAGAACAAGTACCCAAGGAATCGTAGTGCCTTGACCTATGGGAGGAGGACTACCCTTCCCGACTAGACCTAGTAAGGAGAAATATGGTGGACCTTTTACAGAAGAGGAAGTAAAAATGTGAAGACAGTGTTACGTATGATTCCTCTGATGATTTGTATTGTTGGACTCAGCTGTGCTGATGAAATATACTGGAATATAATGAAGGGGGTCCTAATCCTATTAACTCATCTTTTAAATCTTGCTTCATTTTTAAATAACACAATGAAGTTATTAACTCCAGCTTTCTTACTTCTTATTCATCGGTTCTTCATTTATCCTTGTTTCAATAAAATACATTCCCAGTATGTTGAAGAGAATAGGTCTAGGACTAGTCTTTGCTTTGGCAACTACATTGACTATGCAGTTATATTCAAGTACCAAAGGAATCCCTTGTTATATTTTTAATGACCTATTACTAATTCCTCAGATATTATTTGGTGTTTCATTTGCATTGATTTTTCCAGCATCTTTGGAGTTTACAATAGCACAGTCTCCTATACAAATGAGAGGGATGATTGGTTGGGATGTCATTTGCCTCTTTTGGAGTAGGTTATCTCATAAATATTAATACAAAATATCCTTTTGGGTGCAATGATAATTCTCTATGTCCAAGTTTCTATTACAACATTACTAGGAGTGTTGTTATCTTTATTATACTGTTAGTATCATAGTACTAGCTAAATGGTACAAGTTACGTGTGAGAGAGAATGAAATTAATATAGTTCAAATTGTTGATGAACACTATGAAAGATATATGAACCAGAAAGAAGAATATGAAAGACTAATGGGACTTTCTACAGATTGATACCTTGTTTTTAAAATTATCATAATTGTGTTAGTTTTGTTGTGGTAAATAGATTGCTGTAATTTTAACACATTATATATATAATTTTGATGACACATTTAAATTATTGATGATTGTCATTAAGTTTGTTAAATATCAAGTTGAATTTTTTCATGTAATCTTAATAGCAATGGGACTAAAATACACTGACTACATCTATAAATAACAACATGTAATGATTTAGTGTCATTGGTTTATAGCCATTATGTTTAATCCCATTACATCTAACTAAATGTACTGGGATTAAAAGTCTAAGTGTTTAAAATATCTTAAATGTGATTTTTACAATAATAAGATTATATTGAGAACACCATGAGCATTACAATAATTAATTTTTATTTACTATCCTAGCTTACTTAGCTTACTGACAATGGAATGATAAGTTAAATATAAAAATTCTGATATAGTAATTATAAGATCCCTTAAATTTATTATTATATAATTTTATGATTTAACAAAAGGGAAAAATAAAAAATAAAAATTGTCATAAAAGAACATTAATTTTTAAGACCTCCTCACTTATATATCATTTATATATTTAGTGTTTGTCTCATAGTAAAACAACTGCACTGTATTTTTAACCTTCATAAAATTTTAAATAAATGGAAAAATGGTACAGGAGCTTCTGCACAAATGTTAGACAATGTGGAATTATACAAATTAGAATTAGGCAAAATGTCAAGACACCATGTCATATTTGCTAATATAAGTGACTAGACTAACATTGGTCAGGAATTGTATATATATAAGAAAATGGCAGCCTAAAGTGTCATAACATAGGCAATTAGACCAGCATTTTACGTCAATGTTAATTTTATACATACTATAATACTATAGTTTCTGTATAGTTTGTGATAATGTTTATTTTGAAATATTACATCTCATTTTATTATCACAGTTATTAACATATGCACATATGTATTTCAGTGAGTTAGCTAGAACACAACAGTTATCCATTCTTAATGAAAGTAGTTACAATTACATCACACTGACCTTCCATTTTGGATGCATGATCAAATATTGGAACTTCCTTAAGCTCCATGTATTGTGATCACAAGCCATTTTTAATAAACAGCATATAATTATATAGGAGTCATTTTGATTATACAAGCTGTTATTACATCATCATAAGCTCCTTAAAATGTTGTGCCATGGTTAAAGATGATCAGAATAGGATAATCTTTGCCACTAAGAAAAATCAACCAGTTTCAATATCTATGGAACCAGAACTGATATCTGTTGGCCCAATAATAGTGGGAACTTGTGCTGGCCAAGAAGGACCTCCAAGAGGATTATCATTTGGGTATTGAAATACCAACATCATTAATGATGACTAAGCTCTTCTATTATCATTCATAGCAT
Organism: Gigantopelta aegis; assembly: GCF_016097555.1. Classification (NCBI taxonomy): domain Eukaryota; kingdom Metazoa; phylum Mollusca; class Gastropoda; order Neomphalida; family Peltospiridae; genus Gigantopelta; species Gigantopelta aegis. The sequence continues at coordinate 19,819 of NW_024532782.1, forward strand.
CAGGAGTAACAGTGTCTGTTATATTAATAACTCATTCCTTTTTCAAGTACTGGCTGGAGACTACTTCCCTCATTATCAATCCTATCAAGTTGATTGCTAAAGTACTCAACTATGCAAGGAAGAACAAGTACCCAATCGTAGTGCCTTGACCTACTGGGAGGAGGACTACCCTTCCCGACTAGACCTATGTAAGGAGAAATATGGTGGACCTTTTACTGAAGAAGAAGTAGAAAATGTGAAGATAGTGTTACGTATGATTCCTCTGATGATTTGTATTGTTGGACTTAGCTGTGCTGATGAAATATACTGGAATATAATGAAGGGTCCTAATCCTATTAACTCATCTTTTAAATCTTGCTTTATTTTAAATAATACAATAAAGTTATTAACTCCAGCTTTCTTACTTCTTATTCATCAGTTCTTCATTTATCCTTGTTTCAACAAATACATTCCCAGTATGTTGAAAAGAATAGGTCTAGGACTAGTCTTTGCTTTGGCAACCACATTGATCTATGCAGTTATATTCAAGTACCAGAGGAGTACCTTGTCATATTTCAATGACCTATTACTAATTCCTCAGATATTATTTGGTGTATCATTTGTATTGATTTTCCAGTATCTTTGGAGTTTACAATAGCACAGTCTTCTGTACAAATGAGAGGGATGATGGTTGGGATGTCATTTGCCTCTTTGGAGTTGGTTATCTCATAAATATTAATACAAAATATCTTTTTGGGTGCAATGATAATTCTATATGTCTAAGTTTCTATTACAACATTACTAGGAGTGTTGTTATCTTTATTATACTGTTAGTATTCATATTACTAGCTAAACGGTACAAGTTATGTGTGAGAGAAAACGAAATCAATATAGTTCAAATTGTTGATGAACACTATGAAAGATATCTGAAACCAGGAAGAATATGAAAGACTAATGGGACTTCCTACTGACTGTCGTGACTGATATACCTTGTTTTTAAGATCACTAATATTGTGTTAGTCTTGTTGTAATAAATAGAGTTGTTGTATGTATTTGATAATCCATTTAAATTATTGATGGCCATCATCTTTTTCTTTTACATATAAACCTTATATTAGTTGAACTAAAGTAGACCACACCCACAAACAATAGTTATAAAATAAAAGTGGTATAACTTGGATAGTTGCAAGGAGTAGCCACATAGATCTAAATATTCAACATAATCTTGTATGACATTGTATTTGAAAATATTGTGAATCTACTAGTTTTGGAGTTATTGTAAGAAATAAGAAAAAAGTATAAAGTGTATCGCCCCTCATAAACATATTACCACAAAATGATATTATGTTTACTAGTAAAGACAACCATTAGTTGTAGCTTACCAGTGGCACTACATGTCTGTTTAAGTCTCAAATTCTCAAATACATGTAACTACATATACCAATAGCATCAGTGTGACAGTATATATTATAAATATGTGACCTGATTTGTGAAAAGGGGACCATTTTTTATTAAAACATCTTTGAAAATATGCAGTTGTTGTGTACACAATCATACATGTTTGCTAAATTGTATGTCATTTTTAAAACAATAGGATAAATTGAATGCAAAATATAGTATATGCATACAATGTAAAAATTATTTGATTGAATGTATATAATCAATACATGATTATATATATTACAAAATATATATGATTATATGATACAAAGTGTTTAAAAAATGTTAGAACTAATAATGATTTTAAAAACTTGTTCATTTGATAAGTGATCAATTCTATCAGACATTGGTAATCAAAACAATATTATGTTTACTTTCAGTTTACATCATGCAACCTGTATAACTATATATTGGTTAAATCAACTAATCAGTATTTACAGTGTAAAAATATATATAAATGTATATATATATACATACATATGTATATATACACTCATATATATATATATATATATATATATATGCGTATACACACACACACATACACATATATGTGACCTGATGTGCAAAAGGGACCACTTCTGTCAAAACATTTGTGACCTGATTTGTTAAGAAACCACTGTTAAACATATCAAAAAACAGTTTGCATATACATATAGAATAGTTATGCATTTATAGCAACTGTATGTATACAAAACTGAGATGTTTTTAACAGTACAGTTTACAGTGTAAACATATATATATAAATGTATAAATATATATACATACATACGTATATATACACTCATATATATATATATATATATATAAATATATATATATATATATATATATATATATATATGAGTGTATATACACACACACATACATATAATTATACATGTATACACACACATATATATATTATATGCTATCTTAGTTAGTAATGTGAATTAATTACTTGAGAAATGGCAAGTTCTTGTCAGTCAAGATTCTGTTATTCGTCTAGATTTTCACGATCAGCTATTTTAGTACTTGTCTGGGATGCTCTAATGTACAACTTCATTGTATATCTGAGATATTATGAGGCTACTATCTACAGCAATGCTCAGCAAAGTCAGACACCAAGTAGTGCCAGTAATATTGTCTTTAATATTGGGTATTGTATGCTCTTCTTTTTGTTCTTATTGTTTGGATTGATAGCTGATGTGTGGACAGGACGTTATAAGATCATTGTTATTGGTATCTTTTTGTGCTTTTTTGCTTGGATACTTTCTGGTGTGGATTTTATTATAGCAGCATATTGGCCCAATAATCTATCATTTTCTGTAATATATGCAATTGCATATCTTTGTGCTGTAGTTGGATATACTGGAGTTCGAGCAAACATTATTCAGTTCAATATTGATCAACTTGTAGGAGCTTCGGCAGATGAACTAAGTGCTATCATATACTGGCATAGTTTTATTATGTCAGCAACATCCACTCTTTTTCAACTAGGTCGATGTTCTTTCCATTTTTTCCTTCCATTATCATTTATAATAATGGGAGTAACAGTATCTCTGGTATTAATAACTCATTCCTTTTTCAAACACTGGCTGGAAAACTACTCCTCTCATTATCAATCCTATCAAGTTGATTGCTAAAGTACTCAACTATGCCAGAAAGTACAAGTACCCAAGGAATCGTAGTGCCTTGACATACTGGGAGGAGGACTACCCTTCACGACTAGACTTAGGTAAGGAGAAATATGGAGGTCCTTTTACAGTAGAAGAAGTAGAAAATGTGAAGACAGTGTTACGTATGATTCCTCTGATGATCTGTATTGTTGGACTCAGTTGTGCTGACAGTTGTGCTGACGAAGTATACTGGAGTATAATGAAGGGTCCCAATCCTATTAATTCATCTTTTAAATCTTGCTTCATTTCAAATAACACAATGAAGTTTATAACTCCAGTTTTCTTACTTCTTCTCCATCAGTTCTTAATTTATCCTTGTTACAATAAATACATTCCTAGTATGTTGAAGAGAATAGGTGTGGGACTAGTCTTTGCTTTGGCAACAACATTGTCCTATGTGGTTATATTCAAGTACCAGAGGAATACCTTGTCATATTTTAATGACCTATTACTAATTCCTCAGGTATTGTTTGGTGTTACTTTTGCTCTTGTTGTTCCAGCATCTTTGGAGTTCACAATAGCTCAATCTCCCATACAAATGAGAGGGATGATGGTTGGGATGTGGTTTGCCTCTCTTGGAGTTGGTTATCTCATTAATATCAATACAAAATATCCTTTTGGGTGCAATGATAATTCTATATGTCCAAGTTTCTATTACTACATTACTAGGAGTGTTGTTATCTTTATTATACTGTTAGTATTCATAGTACTAGCTAAATGGTACAAGTTCCGTGTGAGAGAGAATGAAGTCAATATACTTCAAATTGTTGATGAACACTATGAAAGATATATGAACCAGAAAGAAGAATATGAAAGACTAATGGAACTTTCTACTGACTGATACCTGTCCTTAAAATTATCATAATTGCGTTAGTTTTGTTGTGACAAATAGATTGTTGTAATTTTAACACATTATATATATAAGTTTGATGACACATTTAAATTATTGATGATTGTCATTAAGTTTGTTAAATATCAAGTTGAATTATTTTTTCATGTAACCTTAATAGCAATGGGACTAAAATACACTGACTACATCTATAAAATAACAACATGTAATGATTTAGTGTCATTGGTTTATAGCCATTATGTTTTAATCCCATTACATCTAACTAAATGTACTGGGATTAAAAGTCTAAGAGTTTAAAATATCTTAAATGTGATTTTTACAATAATAAGATTATATTGAGAACACCATGAGCATTACAATAATTAATTTTCATTTACTATCCTAGCTTACTTAGCTTACTGACAATGGAATGATAAGTTAAATATAAAAAATCTGATATAGTAATTATAAAACCCTTTAAATTTATTATTATATAATTTTATGATTTAACAAAGGGAAAAATAAAAATAAAATTGTCATAAAAGAACATAAATTAATTTTTAAGACCTCCTCTCTTATATATATCATTTATATATTTAATGTTTGTTTCTTAGTAAAGTCACTGCACTGCATTTTTAAAATTTAAAACAAAACTTAAAATTTAACATTTAAAACAAATGGGACAAGACCTGCTGCACAAATGTTAGACAAAGTGAAATTATACAAATTAGAATTAGCAAAATGTCAAGATACCATATTATATTTGTTAATATAAGTGACTGGACTAACAATGTTCATAGTATATGAATTGTATATATATTAGAAAATGGTAGCCTAAAGTGTCATAACATAGACAATTAGACCAGCATTTTACATCAATGTTAATTTATACACACTATATAATATAGTTTTCTGTATAGTTTGTGATAATGTTTATTTGAAATATTATATCTCATTTTATTATCACAGTTATTGACGTATGCACATTTTTATTTCAGTGAGTTAGTTAAAACACAACAGTCATCCATTCTTAATGGAAATAGTTACTATTATATTACGCTGACATTTCATTTTGAATGCATGATCAAATATTGGAACTTCCTTAAGCTCCATGTATTGTGATCACAAGCCATCTTTAAAAAACAACATGTAATTACATAGGAGTCATTTGATTATTCAAACTGTTATTACATCATCATAAGCTCCTACAATGTTTTGCCATGGTTAAAGATGATCAGAATAGGATAATCTTTGCCACTAAGAAAATCAACCAGTTTCAATATCTGTGGAACCAGAACTGATATCTGTTGACCCAATAATAGTGGGAACTCGTGCTGGCCAAGGAGGACCTCCAAGAGGATTATCATTAGGGTATTGACGTATACCAACATCATAAAATGATGACATAGCTGCAATGTGTAAATTCCTCTTCATACCATAATGGGAACTATCAGTGTAAAAAGCCACAGGAGAGATAGCATTAGGTTTTATCATTATACCAGAAAGGTTGGATACCAGAAACTAGAGATAGTTATGTGTCACCTTTTATTAGCTCTCCAGAGATATAGCTTTGCTCCAAATAATAGAAATATTTCCTTATGTTTGAACCCATATTAAGTAAATAGCCCCAATAACTTTCAATATCACTTTCATTATATGTCCATTTGGCATACTATAATGAGGCATAGTAGTCAAGTACATTACTCTCCAACAGTTTAATACTTGAGGGAACACTATAGTCACCTAATAAGGCTAAAAATGTCCATATTTCTTTTTGAAAATCATCCTGTTGTTATTTTATTGGAAAAGTTGAGGGTACTTGATACCAGTAAGCAGTTATACCACCTACTTTAGAATGACTATCATCATAGACTTTTGGGTCATTGGTTGGTGGTGATACATGAAGGTCTTTGTCCTTAATCAATCTTGCAAGAGATGAGAGAGTCTCTTTCAAAGGTTTCTGCTCTGGTCCATAAAGAGCTTCTAAATGACTATTATTATAAATCTGTTCAAACATTTAAAATGGCTAAATGAAAATAAAATATGTGTTCACATGATGATCATTTCTATCAGACAATAGTAATCAAAAGAATATTAATGTTTGAATCAACATATCCTTTTTAGCAGTAATATATTAAACAATATCCTTAGTATATTGTATATATTATAGTATCTTACATGAACTTTCAAATAGGGTAGTTATAAAATAGAAGTGGTATAAAATGGATAGTTTGCAAGGAGTAGCGACGTAGATCTAAGCAGTCAACATAATATTGTATGACATTGTATTTGAAAATATTGTGAATCTACTAGTTTTAGAGTTATTGTGAGAAAAGAGTGAAAAGTGTTGATCCCTAATATATATATTATCACAAAAATTATATTATGTTTACTAGTAAAGACAAACTATAGCCTACCAGTGTCACTACATGTTTTGTCTAAATCTCAAATTCTCAAATACATGTAACTACATATACCAATAGCATCAGTGCATGCGACAGTATATATATTATAAATATATGACCTGATTTGTGAAAAGGGGACCATTTTATTAAAACACCCTTTGAAAATATGCAGTTGTTATGTACACAATCATACATGTTTGCTAAATTATATGTCAGTTTAAAACATAGGATAAATTGAATGCAAAATATAGTATATGCATACAATGTAAAGATTATTTGATTGAATATAATCAATATATGATTATATATATTACAAATATATATGATTATATGATACAAAGTGTTTAATAAATGTTAGAACTAATAATGATTTTAAAACATGTTCATTTGATAAGTGATCAACTCTATCAGACAATGGTAATCAAAACAATATTATGTTTACTTTCAGTTTACATCATGCAACCTGTATAACTATATATTGGTGAAATCAACCAATCAGTTTTTACAGCGTAAAAATATATATAAAATATACAGGTACATACATATCTATATATACACTTATATATTATATGCATGCATACATATAAATATGTGTCTACACACACCCAAATATATATATATATTATACGCTATCTTAGTTAGTAATGTTAATTATTTAATTAACATTTGAGAAATGGCAAGTTGTTGTCAGTCAAGATTCTCTATTCATTTCTGTTATTTGTCTAGATTTTCACGATCAGCTATTTTGGTACTTGTCTGGGATGCTCTAATGTACAACTACATTGTCTTTATGAGATATTATGGAGCTACCATGTACAGCAATGTTCAACAAAGTCAAAAAACCAAAATAGTGTCAGCATATTGTTTATAATAATGGATATTGTATGCTCTACTTTTTATTCTCATTGCTTGGATTGATAGCTGATATGTGGACAGGACGTTATAAGATCATTGTAACTAGCATCTATTTGTGCTTTTTTGCTTGGATACTTTCTGGTGTGGATTTTATTATAGCAGCATATTGGCCCAATAATCTATCATTTTCTGTAATATATGCAATTGCATATCTTTGTGCTGTAGTTGGATATACTGGGGTTCGAGCAAACATTATTCAGTTCAATATTGATCAACTTGTAGGAGCTTCGGCAGATGAACTAAGTGCTATTATATACTGGCATAGTTTTATTATGCCAGCAACATCCACTGTTTTTGAACTAGGTCGATGTTCTTTCCATTTTCTTTTTCTATTATCATTTATATTGATGGGAGTAACAGTGTCTGTAGTATTAATAACTCAATTCTTTTTCAAAAACTGGCTGGAAACTACTCCTCTCATTATCAATCCTATCAAGTTGATTGCTAAAGTACTAAACTATGCCAGAAAGAACAAGTACCCAAGGAATCGTAGTGCCTTGACCTACTGGGAGAAGACTACCCTTCCCGACTAGACCTAGGGAAGGATAAATATGGTGGCCCTTTTACAGTAGAGGAAGTAGAAAAATGTCAAAACAGTGTTACGTATGATTCCTCTGATGACTTGTTGTATTGTTGGACTTAGCTGTGCTGATGAAGTATACTGGAGTATAATGAAAGGTCTTAATCTTCTTAATTCATCTTTTAAATCTTGCTTTATTTCAAATAGCATGATGAAGTTTATAACTCCAGCTTTCTTACTGCTTCTCCATCAATTCTTCATTTATCCTTGTTTCAATAAATACATTCCCAGTATGTTGAAAGAGAATAGGTCTGGGATTAGTCTTTGCTTTGGCAACCACATTGTCCTATGCAGTTATATTCAAGTACCAGAGGAATACCTTGTCATATTTCAATGACCTATTACTAATTCCTCAGATATTGTTTGGTGTTGCATTTTGCACTGATTTTTCCAGCATCTTTGGAGTTCACAATAGCACAGTCTCCCATACAAACGAGAGGGATGATGGTTGGGATGTGGTTTGCCTCTCTCGGAGTTGGTTATCTCATTAATATCAATACAAAATATCCTTTTGGGTGTAATGATAATTTTATCTGTCCAAGTTTTTTATTACAACATCAGTAGGAGTGTTGTTATCTTTATTATACTGTTAGTATTCATAGTACTAGCTAAATGGTACAAGTTACGTGTGAGAGAGAATGAGGTCAATATACTTGAAATTGTTGATGAACACTATGAAAAATACATGGACCAGAAAGAAGAATATGAAAGACTAATGGAACTTTCTACTGACTGATACTTTGTTTCCATGATCATTAATATTGTATTTGTTTTGTTAAATAGAGTGGTTGTGATTTGAACACTTATTAAATCCAATTTAATTTGATGACATATGTATTTTTAAATTATTGATGATCATAATTAGTTTGTTAAATATCAAGTTCATTGAATTTTGTATGTAACCTTAATAGCAATGGGACTAAAATAGACTGACTACATTCATAATATTACAATAATTAATTTAAAACAAATTGGACAAGAGGTGCTGCACAATTAAATGTTAGACAGAGTTGAATTATACAAATTAGAATTAGGCAAAATGTCAAGATACCATATCATATTTGTTAATATAAGTGACTGGACTAACAATGTTCATAATACATGAATTGTATAATATATAAGAAAATGGTAGCCTAAAGTGTCATAACATAGAAAAGTAGACCAGCATTTTATGTCATGTTAATTTATACATACTATAATATTATAGTTTTTTTTTATAGTTTGTGATAATGTTTATTCGAAATATTATATCTCATTTTATTATCACATTTATATATTGACATTTATAGTTCAGTGAGGTAGCTAGAACACAACAGTCATCTATCCTTTAAGTAAATAGTTACAATTATATCACACTGTATTAGACAAACACTAGTAGTATAAATGATAATTGATATTCCATATAATAGTCTTATGAATTGTGGATACATAATCAAATATTGGAACTTTCTCAAGCTGCATGCATTGTGATCACAAGCCATCTTTAATAAACAGCATATAATCATATGGAAATCATTTTGATTTATTCAAGTTGTTAATATTTTCTAGACTATCAACAATTATTCTTAATAATTTTATCAATAATTATTATTCCTGAGCAGCTGTATGCTGTAAGATGATGTGTTTACATGTATATGAACAAGATGATACAGGAGATAAACATGTGATAGACTACATCATCAACTATTATAATGTTGTTGGTACTATGATGTACTTGAACAAATTAGGAAAATAGTGTCCATATTAGACATCATATTACTAACATCAACTATGCAATAGACTTGTCAGAATAAGAGGAAAGTTTTTACATATTTAAATGTATGTGACAACCACAAATATGACACATTTATCATTTCAAGATTCCTTTTCATGTCTGAATGTGAACAATTTTTGAATAGAAAGCCACAGGAGAGTAAGCATTAGGGATATCATCATACCAGAAAGGTTGCATACCAGGAACTAGAGATAATAATGTGTCACCTTTTTATTGGCTTTCCAGTAAGATAATTCCTAGCACTCAAATAGCACGAAAATTTCCTTCTGTTGTACACATATTATGTAAATAGCTCCAGTAACCTTCCATACCACTTCATTATGTGGTCATTTGGCATGCCACAATGAGGCATAGTAGTCAAGTACATTACACTCCATCCATTTAAAATTCAAAGGATATTCACTTGATATAAATGGATCTCCTTCATTATTTACCTGAAAATTGTTATCAACTAAGGTTTAATCACAGATATTTTTTTTTAAAATTGATATTAGCCTGTAAACCAAGAAAAGTAGGAGTGTATTGCTGAAAGAGCATCCAAGCTTCCTTGTGGGCATTTTCCTGTTGCCTTTCAATGAGACCATAGAGGGTACTTGATACCAATGATTGGTAATACCGTCTCCTTTAGAGTATCTACCTGTACAGATATTTGGGTCATTATTGTTGGTTTGTGATACATGATGGTCTCCTTTACTGGATCTTGCAAAAGTGAGAGAGTATCTTTACAAGGTTTTTGTTTCTGGTCGATATGGAGCTTCTAAATAATCAGCTTGTTTACTTCCTGAGAATATAAACTTACTAGATTTTCTAACTCATATAATCTTTGACTGAATGTAATTATATACATTATTACTAGTACTCCATCCTCTGTATATTCATTAGCCTACCAGTTTATTACATATTTCATCTATATTTAATTTTTTGTAAGCTTGCTAATTAGTACAGATATATTTTGTTATTCTATTCATTTATCTTACATTTTAATCCTTTACTAAAGTTTAGATGAGTAAGTTGAGAAAATTACATACTATAGTTAAAGTATCAATTATTGGTGGTTCTTACCAAGATAGTTTTGATAATGATGCCTATTATTGTGATACAGTTTTCACTGCTATCCCACAGGCCTAGTAAAAACTGATTGGTTGATTTAAACAATATATGGTTGTATAATATTACATAATGCAAACTGTTTACAAATATTAGTGGAATTAATAATGATTTATTCAAAGAAATAAAAACATGTTCATTTGATAAACAGACAATTGTAATCAATATGTTTACTCTTTCAGTTAACATTATGCAACCTGTAATAACTAAGGTATTGGTTAATGACAACCATCAGTTTATACATAACACACACACACATACATACATACACAATATAATATACTTAGTCAATAATGTGAATTATCTAATTAATCATTTGAAAAATGGGAAAGTGTTGTCAGTCAAGATACTCTATTCATTTCTGTTATTTGTCTAGATTTTCACGATCAGCTATTTTGGAACTTGTCTGGGATGCTCTAATGTACAACTACATCACTTTTATGAGATATTATGGAGGTACCTTGTACAGCCATTTTCAACAAAGTCATACACCAAATAGTGCCAGTAATATTGTCTTTAATAATGGTTATTGTATGTTCTTCTTTATGTTTTTCATTGCTTGGATTGATAGCTGATGTGTGGACAGGGCGTTATAAGATCATTGTAACTGGTATCTTTTTGTGCTTTTTTGCTTGGATACTTTCTGGTGTAGTAGATATTATTATATTAGCATTTGGTCCAATAATCCATTACTTTCTGTAATATATGCAATTGGCATATCTTTGTGCTGTAGTTGGATATACTGGGGTTCGAGCAAACATTATTCAGTTCAATATTGATCAACTTGTAGGAGCTTCAGCAGATGAACTAAGTGCTATCATATACTGGCATAGCTTTATTATGCCAGCAACATCCACTGTTTTTTCAACTATGTCAATGTTCTTTCCATTTTCTTTTTCTATTATCATTTATAGTAATGAGAGTAACAATATCTCAGGTATTAATAACTCATTCATTTTTCAACACAGGTTGGAAACTATCCCTCTCATTATCAATCCTATCAAGTTGATTGCTAAAGGTACTCAACTATGCCAAAAAGAACAAGTACCCAAGGAATCGAAGTGCCTTAAACCTACTGGGTGAAGGACTACCCTTCCCGACTAGATCTAGGTAAGGAGAAATATGGTGGACCTTTTACAGAAGAGGAAGTAGAAAATGTGAAGACAGTGTTACGTATGATTCCTCTGATGATTTGTATTGTTGGACTTGGCTGTGCTGCTCGAAATATACTGGAGATTAATGAAGGGTCCTAATCCTAATAATTCATCTTTTAAATATTGCTTCATTTCACATAACACAATGAGGTTTATAACTCCAGTTTTCTTACTGCTTCTCCATCAGTTCTTAATTTATCCCTGTTTCAATAAATACATTCCCAGTATGTTGAAGAGAATAGGTGTGGGACTAGTCTTGCTTTGGCAACCACAGTGTCCTTTGTGGTTATATTGAAGTACACTAATTTCTACAAGATATACCATCATATTTAAATCATTTGTCACTAATCCCTCAGATGTTATTTGGTGTTGCTTTTGCTCTGGTTGTTCCAGCATCTTTGAAGTTCCCAATAGCGCAATCTCCCATACAAATGAGAGGGATGATGGGTTGGGATGTGGTTTGCCTCTTTTGGAGTTGGTTATTTCATTAATATTAACACCAAATATCTTTTTGACTGTGATAACAATTCTGTTTGTCCAAATTTTTATTACTATATTGCTAAGAGTGTTTGTTATTATTATTATACTGTTAATATTCAATAGTACTAACTAAATGGTACAAGTTATGTGTGAGAGAGATGAGGTCAATATAGTTCAAAATGTTGATGAATACTATGAAAGATATATGACCAGAAAGAGAATATGAAAGACAAATAGGACTTTCTACTGACTGATATTATGCTTCAAAGATTATAAATATTTTGTCAGTTTTTTTGTAATAAATACAGTGGTCTGTGATTTGAACACAATATATATATATATATATATATATATATATTATATACGGTATGTAATGTATGTATATATGTATATATATTTAGTAATAAATAAATATTGTTTAGTAATAAATACTCATGCAGAATTTTAGTAACACTACTTACTTTAGTCTCAGACATAAGATTACTAGCAATGACAAACATTTTAAAAAATAAGAAAAAGATGCAAGATGGGAATGCCAATAAAACACACAAGGTATGGATAAATACTCAAGTCCATACAAAATCACTACATAAGGATGGATTGATGGTCAATGAATGGAATAGTAGATGGAATAATATAGATGATATTTGATAGATGAATAAATATAGTGTTGACTAGAAGAATAAACTGATAGACAGGTAAATGGTCAAATGGCATACAACAGATATAAACATGAGTAACAAAAAGATGTAAACATTTTCTCTTTCAGTTTCATTTAATTATATCATATCTACATGATCTATGAAGTGCTGAAAAATATAAAAATATAAAACAAGTAAGGAAGAGAATTGTTGTGACTGAAAGAAGACCATCTTTCTAAAATTATTTCAGTAACTTTAATTAAAAGCATCGGTTTCTTCAAAATTTCTAATAAGTCAATCAATGAATGTTTGTCCATCTTTCTTTGTGAGCTTCATCCTGTTCTATTTCAGTGAGACAGTAGAGTGTACTTGATACCAACAAGTAGTTATACTACATGTTTTAGAGTTGTATTCTTCATTGACTTTTGGGTCATTGGTTGGGGGTGCTATATGAAGGTCATTTTTGCTGGATCTTTCAAGAGTAGAGAGAATATCTTTCCAAGGTTTCTGTTCTAGTCTACGAGCATAGGCGTATCCAGTTTTCTAAAACTACTAGGACTCATTAATTATCTGTATCTGTACAGTATAGTAAAAGAAAAATTTCAAACTACTTTGTTATCAAATTTACACCTAACCATCTGATCATTTAATCCTCTAATTTCTCTGTCAATTTCTTCATTGCTGTCATTTCACTGTCATCTTCCTTACTCTCTGGAACATTGTATGCTTTTTTTTGATGGACCTACACCACTACTGCTACTATTACTAGAAGCCCAAAGGTCTTTAAGAGTTCTTTCATATTGGCACTCAGTCTGACTAAGATCACAGTTTACAAAATCACTCAAAAGAAACTAAGGGCAAAACTCTACAATACAGGTGCTAATTGCTAACTGTGAAGTCATACATGTGGACTGGCATGTGTTAGTGGGTTAATCTTTGTGTAAATAACTAGATTATGAATTTTATTTTGGGTTAAGTCCAAAAGCAATGAATTTATTTTTGAAAAAATCTAAATTAATTTGGTCTGACCAAGTTTACCCGGGCAAAGCCTGTACTGGCCAATACGCCTACGTCTACGAGGAACAACTAAATAATGAATAGTATTATAAATTTTGTTCAATCCAATAATAAATGAGAGTCATATGATGATCACGTGTAGGCTACATGACAGGAAATTTGATACACTGTGATTACTTTTAACACATCTAATTATTTCGAGGTAGCCAAGACATGTAGTTAATAGCAAGAACTTTGAGATTCTTTGGTAATGTCTCATTAGATAGGGAATATCCACTTACTATCTACACAATGCATAATATATTTTCTTGCTTGCACTTCACTTATAAAAAGGTGCGATCTTAACTACTTTATTATGTATATTGTGTACTAAAAATGACAATAGAATAACCTTTCTTTTGTGATATATTAATACAACACCCTTTAGTATAATGTATAAAAATTATGTCACAGAATGTGACATAAACTTGGAACATTATATTTGAAAATATCAAGAAGCTTCTCATTTTTAAATTATTGTTAGGAAGAAGTGTCGTGCCTTCTCATATACTACCATTCAGCAACAAACTTAATGATATATTGTTAACTGGTAAACATAGCCTATAGTGTATACTACCAGTATCACTACAAGTCTTGTATAAAGTCCCAAATATATGTAACTATATACATCAACATCATCAGTGTGACTGTATATATAATATAAATATTTTTGTGATTATATAGCTGTATATAATATCTCATCCAGTTAAGTAAATTACAATTCATTTACCTTAGTCATCAATTAATTCTGTAAAGTAGTTTATATATTTTGTTAATATCAGATTATCAATACAATTGGAAATTATTAGAGTTGAAAGATAGTATTATATATTTTATAAGATTCTATATATTTCAAGTATAAATGTTTGAGAAATGGCAAGTTTGTCATCAGTCAAGATTCTCTATTCATTTCTGTCATTTGTCTAGATCATCATGATCAGCTATCTTGATACTTATCTGGGATACCTTAACTGCAAATACATAAATGTTTATAAGATACTTTGGAGCTACCCATATACAGCAATGTTCAAACAAAGTCAAACACCAAATAGTACAGGTAATATTGTTTTGATATTGGATATTGTATGTTCTTGTTTATGTTCTCATTCCTTGGATTAATAACCTACTTGGATAAAAAAAAATAAACAGAACATGTTTTTTTATTATTAATATACTAATATTTATGTACCTAATAAACGATATTATACTTAGTAAACTAAACAATGCTATCTTTCCTTTTTGCATGTGTAACTTATATAAACATATAATCAGAACAATCATTTAATATCTTCAGTTTCATTAGATATCAAGTATTTGGCTAATCAATATTTCAATGATGACAAGTCATTCGAGGTTCTCTCACCAATTTTGTCATCTCTCTTCACGATCAGCTGTCTTGGTACTAGTCTGGGATGCTCTAATGTACAACTACATTATAATATAAGATATTTTGCGGATTATATGTACAGCAAATTTTCAACAAAGTCAGACACCAAATAGTACCAGTAATATTGTTTTTTTAATAATGGATATTGTATGGGTTTTTTTTATGTTCTCATTGCTTGGATTGATAGCTATGTGTGGACAGGACGTTATAAGATCATTGTTACTGGCTCTTTTGTGCTTTTTGCTTGGATACTTTTTGGTGTGGGTTTATTATAGCAGCATACTGCAAAATAATCCATTATTTTTTACAATATATGGACTTGGATATCTTTGTGCTGTAGTTGGATATACTGGGTTTCAAGCAAACATTGTTCAGTTCAATGTTGATCAACTTGTGGGAGCTTCAGCAGATGAATTAAGTGCTATCATATCTGGCATAGTATTAATGTGCCAGTTGTATTCACTATATTTGACATTGAACGGTGTTCTTCCACATTTTTCTTCTATTATCATCATAACATCAGGAGTAACAGTGTCTGTAATATTAATAACTCATTCGTTTTTCAAGCACTGGCTGGAGACTACTCCCCTCACCTCATTATCAATCCTATCAAGTTGATTGCTAAAGTCTTCAACTATGCCAGGAAGAACAAGTACCCAAGGAATCGTAGTGCCTTGACCTACTGGGAGGAGGACTACCCTTCACGACTAGATCTAGGTAAGGAGAAATATGGGTGGACCTTTTACAGTAGAGGAAGTAGAAAATGTGAAGACAGTGTTACGTATGATTCCTCTGATGATTTGTATTGTTGGACTCGGCTGTACTGATGAAAGTATATTGGGGACTATAATGAAAGGTCCTAATCCTATTAATGACATCTTTTGAATCTTGCTTCATTTCAAATAACACAATGATGTTTGTAACTACCAGCTTTCTTACTGCTTCTCCATCAGATCGTTGTTTATCCCTGTTTCAATAAAAACATTCCCAGAAACAGTTAGTATGTTGAAGAAAATAGGTCTGGGATTATTCTTTGCTTTTGGCAACTACATTGTCCCTATGCAGTTATATTCAAGTATCAGAAGAATACCTTTGTCATATTTTAAACGATCTATTACTAATTCCTCAGATATGTTGGTGTTGCCTTTTGCATTGATTTTTCCCAGCCATCTTTGGAGTTTACAATAGCGCAGTCTCCTGTACAATGAGAGGGATGATGGTTTGGGATGTGGTTTGCCTTCTTTTGGTGTTGGTTATCTCATTAATATCAAATACAAATATCTTTTTGGGTGTAATGATAATTTTATCTGTCCAAGTTCTATTACTACATTACTAGGAGTGTTGTTATCTTTATTATACTGTTAGTATTCATAGTACTAGCTAAATGGTACAAGTTCGTGTGAGAGAGAATGAGGTCAATATACTTCAAATTGTTGATGAACACTATGAAAGATATATTGACCAGGAAGAAGAATACGAAGGACTAATGGAACTTTCTACTGAATAATACTATGCTTCAAAGAGATTCAATATTGTGTCATTTTTGTTTGTGATAAATAGAGTGGTTGTGACACATTATATATATATTGACGACATTTAAAATTATTGATGATCATTAAGTTTGTTATATATCAAGTTGAATTATTTTTTCGTCGTGTAACCTTAATAGCATGGGACTAAAGTAGACTGACTACAGCCATTAATAACAACATGTAATGACTTTAGTGTCATTGTGTTTATAGCCATTTTTTTTTAATCCCATTACAATCTAACTAAATGTAACTGGGATTAAAGTCTAAGAGTTTTAAAAGATCTTTAATGCTATTTTTACATTGATAAGATTATATTGAGAACACCATGAGCATTACAATAATTAATTTTCATTTATTATCCTAGCTTACTTAGCTGACTGACAAAGGAATTATAAGTTTAAATATAAAAAATTCTGATATAATAATTAAAGGAGCTTTAAAGTTTGTTATGATTTAACAAAGGGAAAAAATAAAAATAAAAATTACATAAAAGAACATAAAATACTTTTTAAGACCCTCCTCTCTTATATATATCATTTATATATTTAGTGTTTGTCTCATAGTAAAACAACTGCATTGCACTGTATTTTTAACCTTCATAAAATTTTTAAATAAATTGGAAAAATGGTACAGAGGAGCTTCTGCAAAAATGTTAGACAAAGTGGAATTATACAAATTAGAATTAGGCCAAAATGTCAAGACACCACGTCATCTTGCTAATTAAGTGACTGGACTAACAATGTTCATAATACATGACTGCATATGTATAAGAAATGGGCAGCCTAAAGTGTCATGACATGAAATTCATAAAAACCTACAACAACAAAGCCATAACAGAGTGTATTACCATTGCATCAGCAAATAAATCAAAGTATCATTATTATCCAATATATTAGATATTTGCTGCTCATCAAATATAGAAATTATTAGGGATATATTAAATATAGCCATTTTAAAAGTTGCATTATCAGTTATAAAATGACAAATGAGATGCACATTTTTGTCTGTAATACCATATCATTATATAATACCTTAATAAACTTGAGTGTAGCATTTTTTGAGAGACTACCAGTAATCATCTGTATGTATTAGGCAAGAGAAGCGAGGAGTAAAGTACTAAGTCATCTATTGTATATTGTGTAAGTCAATATATTTGATAATTCAGTGACACAGTGACTATCAAAAAAAAGTCTTATAGTCAAATACTCTAACTTGACATTCATCCTTGATATTCTTCATTATCTCCTTGAAATGTCAGGAGATAATGACTTCAGAATAATCCACCATTTTGTGTGTTCTTGTCCCTTTAATAGATGCATTCCTTCTTTACATTCCTCCACTGTAGATGAGACAAATATAAAATTTGTCATTGGTCCATAAACACTTCCAGTGTCTCTATGATAAAAACATAATACAGTTATTATCTATCATATACTACATGTATAATAATAGCTATACACACACATTCTAATATGCATTCAATACTATCCAAAAACTGATGTAAATATATTTAAAAGTGTCTGAGTTTGAGCCATGAATTAATTATAGTGTACATGAGAAGCACTACTACAGCGTAATTTGTACTATTTAAATAATACACCTACTTTTTCTTCTTTGGTAGTTGTATCTTTTACTTGCTTTTATAACATTGATATTTTGAACTCAAATCTGTAATAATGGACATAATAATATTAATAGTGAATACCTCATCAGACAAGTAACTATATAATATTTTACCTTTTACAGATTCTGTCATGCCAGTGATCTTCTCTCTTTCTCTTAATTGAGTCTGAGCAAGTTATATTTTTCTCCTGTGCTTGTTTTACCCGAGTCCTCCTTTACGACTAGAGTCCATATAAATATACAATAATATACAATAATATACAATATAGCTATATAAGAAAAAGCCACAAACTATCTTGCTAATGCCACCAATAAGAAAAAAGAATAGACAAGATATATTTTTATATGCATGTGTCTAAAACTCTAATGACTTCAAGCCATAAATTTGTAATAACTTGTGGGAGGTTCAGCATGTGAATTAAGTACTATCATATACTGGTAATGTATTAATTTACCAGTTGTATTCACTACATTTGAACTTGGACGATGTTCTTTTTAATTTTTTGTCTTCTGTTAATCATTTATAGTAACAGACTTTCTTTCGTAATTATTTTAATAACTTTATTTAAAACATTTGCTTTTCTTCTATTCTCCAATGAGTTGATCAACAACAACTTGTGTCATACTAGGTATGAAAATAAATATGACAGTAATGATGTGTTATTTGCGTTAACAGATATTGTCTTACAGCACAAACTATACTTACGAACCAGTTCATTATTTTGGTTTCCTGAAACACCACAACTAGTGACAATTTAGAACAATGAATCCATATTTTGGTAACTATTTCCTTTTCCAATTCCTTTAGTCCTCTCTACTACATACTCAGCTAACAGTAGACATCCACCAATCATCTTTACCTGCTTATCAGAGGAATGTGTACTGATGAATGTCCACAATGGCAATGTTGAAAGACCATAATAGATCCTGAAAGTTGTGGGCTTAAATGGCCTCAGATAATATTGCCAGGATTCATTAACATTCCTGTCTTGGTCATAAACACCACAAGGCCATGCCATTCGTAGCCACTGATAACAATTGAAGTAACATAGTCCCACTTGGAAATCAAATACTGGGACCAGGTTTCTCTTTGATGAAACTGTTGTCATAACCCTTTCTATAAATGGCATATATGCAGCTCCCAATGCACCATCTACATGAAACAAGAAACCCTTACTTTCAGAATACTGATCTGGGTTCTTTCAATCATAGTAGATCTTATGTGAGTATATGTTGTTCTTTGATGATAGGAAATAAAACTTCTCCAGCTGCCTTACATCATCATAAGCTCCTTCAAATGTTGTTCCATAGTTAAAGATGATCAGAATAGGATGACCTTTGCCAGTAAAGAAATCAACCAATTTTGTCAGTGCATCAATATCTATGGAGCCAGTACTGATACCTGTTTTCCCAATACGTAATAGTGGGAACTCATGTTGGCCAAGGATCTCCAAGAGGATTATCATTAGGGTATTGACATATATCAACATACTAAAATGATGAAATAGGTACAATGTGTAAATTCCTCTTCATACCATGATGGGAGCTATCAAAGTAAAAAGCCACAGGAGAGAAAGTATTATGGTTATCATTATAGCAGAAAGACTGCATACCAGGAACTAGAAATAATGATGTGTCACCTTTTATTGGCTCTCCCAGAGATATAGCTATGTGCTTTCAAATAACATGATTTTTTCCTTTTGTTGAACCCATATTAAGTAAATAACCCCAATAACGTTATAACTGGTACTTGATACCAGTAGCAGTTATACCACCTACTTTAGAATGACTATCATCATAGACTTTTGGGTCATTGGTTGATGGTGATACATGAAGGTATGTGTCCATTAATCAATCATGCAAGAGAGGAGAGAGTATCTTTCCAAGGTATTTGCTCTGGTCCATAAAGAGTTTCTAAATGACTATTATTATAAAATCTGTTCAACCATTATAAATGGCAAATGAAAATAAGATTATGAGTCATATGATGATCACATGCAGGCTTCTATCATGACAGGAAATTTGGTATACTGTGATTACTTTTAACATCTCATTAGTTTTTACTTAGCACATCTAAAGGTTAGTGAGGTAGCTACTAATGACAAGACTGTAGTTGATTATCAGAACTTTTTGTGCAATGTCTTATTATTATAGTTTTGTAATATTCACTTACTATATACACCTACTATATATATTACATTGTATTAGTGACTGCATACACTGTAAAAAGCTATGGTTTTGTTTATTTAGAGATATATAGACATGTTCATTTGATAAGCAATCAATTCTATTAGACATAGTAATCAAAACAAAATTATGCTTACTTTCAGTTTCACATCATCAAACTCGTATAACCATATTTTGGTCAATAACAACCAGTCATTTTCACAGTGTAAATATATATATATATAATGCAAGTTGTTGTCAGTCAAAATTCTCGATTCATTTCTGTCATTTGTCTAGATCTTCACGATCAGCTATCTTGGTACTTGTCTGGGATGCTCTAATGTTCAACTACATTATGTTTATGAGATATTTTGGAGCTACCTTGTACAGCAATGTTCAACAAAGTCAGACATCTAATAGTACTGCTAATATTCTTTTTAATATTGGATATTGTATGCTTTTCTTTTTGTTCTCATTGCTTGGATTGATAGCTGATATGTGGACAGGACGTTATAAGATCATTGTAAGTGGCATCTTTTTGTGCTTTTTTGCTTGGATAACTTTCTGGTGTGGATTTTATTATAGCAGCATATTGGCCCAAAAATAAATCCATTATTTTTTGTGATATATGCACTTGGATATCTTAGTGCTGTAGTTGGATACTCTGGGCTTCGAGCAAACATTGTTACAGTTCAATGTTGATCAACTTGTAGGAGCTTCAGCAGATGAACTAAGTGCTATCATATACTGGCATAGTATTAATGTACCACTTGCATTAACTCTATTTGACTAGGACGATGTTCTTTCCATTTTTTTCTTCTATTATCATCTGTTATGATGGGAGTAACAGTGTCTCTGTATTAATAACTCATTCCTTTTTCAAACACTGGCTGGAAACTACTCCTCTCATTATCAATCCTATCAGATTGATTTGCTAAAGTACTAAACTATGCCAGAAAGAACAAGTACCCAAGGAATCGTAGTAGTGCCTTGACCTACTGGGAGGAAGACTACCCATCCCGACTAGACTTCGGTAAGGAGAAATATGGTGGACCTTTACAGAAGAGGAAGTAGAAAATGTGAAGACAGTGTTACGTATGATTCCTCTAATGATTTGTATTGTTGGATTCAGTTGTGCTGATGAAATATACTGGAGTATATTGAAGGGTCCTAATCCTAATAATTCATCCTTTAAAACCTGCTTCATTTCAAATAACACAATGATGTTTGTAACTCCAGCTTTCTTACTTCTTATCCATCAATTCTTCATTTATCCTTGTTTCAATAAATACATTCCCAGTATGTTGAAGAGAATAGGTCTGGGACTAGTCTTTGCTTTGGCAACTACAGTGTCCTATGTGATTATATTCAAGTGCCAGAGGAATATCTTGTCCTATTTAAACAATCTATTACTAATTCCTCAGATATTATTTGGGGTTGCTTTTGCATTGATTTTTCCAGCATCTTTGGAGTTCACAATAGCACAGTCTCCCATACAAATGAGAGGGATGATGGTTGGGATGTGGTTAGCCTCTTTTGGAGTTGGTTATCTTATTAATATTAATACAAAATATCTTTTGGGTGTAATGATAATTCTCTATGTCTAAGTTTCTATTACTACATTACTAAGGAGTGTTATGTTTATTATACTGTTAGTATTCATAGTACTAGGTAAATGGTACAAGTTACGTGTGAGAGAGAATGAAGTCAATATACTTCAAATTGTTGATGAACACTATGAAAGATATATGGACCAGAAAGAAGAATATGAAAGACTAATGGAACTTTCTACTGACTGATACTTGTTTTTAAGATCATCAATATTGTATCAGTTTTGTTGTGATAAATAGAGTGGTTTTGATTTGAACACTTAAAATCTAATTTAATTTGATGACATATGCATTTTAAATTATTGATGATCATCATTAGTTCATTAAATATCGAGTTCATTGAATTTTGTATATAAACTTAATAACAATGGGACTAAAATAGACTGACTACACCCATAAATAACAACATGTAATAAGGATATAATCAATATAATACAATGATTAGGTTCATTGGTTTATAACAAGTTTGTCCAATCCTATTACTAAATGTACTGTTATTCCATTTGTCTAACAGTTTAAAAAATCTTAAATGATGTTTTTGTATTGATAAGGTTACATTGAGAACATTAACAGCATTATAATAATTGATTTTCATTTACTATCCTAACTTACTTAGCTGACTGACAAAGGAATGCTATAAAAAATTCTGATATACCGTAGTTTCTCTAAAAATTCGTCTGGTAAGATTTCGTTGCAATAATTTAGAATGAATTTTTAGAGATCAAAAAGAAAATTATTTGTCTTTAATTATTATTTGGACGAAATTAGAGAATATACCGTATGTATTTATTGTCAAATTTAATAAAATGGCGGTTTCTTCGTGTGGAGAGTGTAGTTAGAGGTTACCATCGGTACAAAGATGTCTGGGCTGAAGAAGAAAATAGTTAAGATGAAGAAACTACTAAGGCGAATTGCCAATGACACAAATGTAGAGATGCAGATATTGTGATTATTAATTTATTTGTCATAATATTATAGAGTAAATTACACAAGATCGGGCGGATCACTTTCGGCCGCCTCCCACAGGACAAACGTGCGAAAGAACGAACTTCTTTACCTGCTACATAAAGTATAATCCTTTACTTGTTTATTCTGATACCTTTGATAATTTCTTATCTTTACTGTGCGGAGCAACAAAGTTTATAAAAAATATTTTGGCACATGCGTAGGCGGACAACAATAATGTCAATTCGTACGAGTGGCAAAACTTTTCTCACGATCAAGCAAACTGAGAAAGCTATGGCTGGCAGGATTGATTGATGACTGAACTACAAACACATAGCCAAACATTTCTTTCAGCAAGGAGTTCACGTCTCCAAAGAGCAAAAGATCTGAATGGGTGTGGACATGAGTATTCGGACACACCTTCATCAATGATGGTCTAGCTCTATAATATTCAACTGGTACGTTTATAGTCGTAATGGACACAACTGTCTTCTAATGGCTTTTGAAATGTAGAACTTTAGACATCAAATAATTTAGAGTTTGCATGCAGTGCGCTGTGGTGTTAGAGATGGTGTATCTCAGTGATGTATGCAAGTTGAATGCAATGCTTGTCATTTGAGACTGCAGTCAAAAACCATTAATACAAAATTAACAGTTTTCACAACATAATTAAAGTCTTTTCTCTTGGCAACAGTGTATAATACATTGACACAACTGCAATGGTACCACTGCAGGCAATTCGAACAATTCACCCAAGTGGTTGCCTTGGATGAGCACAAGTTTTATGTAGGCAATTACTAACTAGAATAGAAACTATTAATGATAACTGGCCAATAAAATTCATTTCACCTCTAACACTTTTCTTCATTTCCTTAGATGTAGCTTTAAGAGTACAAGTGCCATAAGTGCCTAGATAGTAATAGCAATTTGTGACAAAAACACTGACAAGTTAACATACCTGTTGATGAAGGTTCAGCAGTAGCTTTAGCACGTGTGAGACTACAAGTGCTATTAGTGCCTAGATAGTAATACCAACTTGTGACAGGAACACTGACAACTTAACATACCTGTTGTTGAAGCTGTAGCTTTAGCACGGGTGAGACTACGAGTGCTATTAGTGCCTAGATAGTAATACCAATTTGTGACAGGAACACTGACAACTTAACATACCTGTTTGTTGAAGCTGTAGCTTTAGCACGAGTGAGACTACAAGTGCTATAAGTGCCTAGATAGTAATACCAATTTGTGACAGGAACACTGACACTTAACATACCTGTTGTTGAAGCTGTAGCTTTAGCACGAGTGAGACTACGAGTGCTATAAGTGCCTAGATAGTAATACCAATTTGTGACAGGAACACTGACAACTTAACATACCTGTTGTTGAAGCTGTAGCTTTAGCACGAGTGAGACTACGAGTGCTATTAGTGCCTAGATAGTAATACCAATTTGTGACAGAAACACTGACAAGTTAACATACCTGTTGATGAAGGTTCAGCAGTAGCTTTAGCACGTGTGAGACTACAAGTGCTATCAGTGCCTAGATAGTAATACCAATTTGTGACAGGAACACTAACAACTTAACATACCTGTTGTTGAAGCAGTAGCTTTAGCACGTGTGAGACTACGAGTGCTATTAGTGCCTAGATAGTAATACCAATTTGTGACAGAAACACTGACAAGTTAACATACCTGCTGATGAAGGTTCAGCAGTAGCTTTAGCACGTGTGAGACTACGAGTGCTATTAGTGCCTAGATAGTAATAACAATTTGTGACAGAAACACTGACAAGTTAACATACCTGTTGATGAAGTTCAGCAGTAGCTTTAGCACGTGTGAGACTACGAGTGCTATTAGTGCCTAGATAGTAATACCAATTTGTGACAGGAACACTGACAACTTAACATACCTGTTGTTGAAGCTGTAGCTTTAGCACGAGTGAGACTACGAGTGCTATAAGTGCCTAGATAGTAATACCAATTTGTGACAGAAGCACTGACAAGTTAACATACCTGTTGATGAAGGTTCAGCAGTAGCTTTAGGACGTGTGAGACTACGAGTGCTATCAGTGCCTAGATAGTAATACCAATTTGTGACAGAAACACTGACAAGTTAATATATTGTACCTGTTAAAGAAGAAGGTTCGGCAACAGCTTCAGCACATGTGAGAGTAGTGGTAAATATATCAGAAAAAGTAGAGTGGTAAAAAACCTACAAGTGCAACTTTCCAGTACATGATTATTTATATAATACCGTAAATCTGGAATATTTCATGTTGAAAAATATTCACGTATTAAATTTTTTCTTTGATTTATTTTCGTATATTCCATTGTTCCACCATATTGCACATGCGCATAAATTAATATTTGCTTAAATAATTTTTGTACATCATCACAAGTACAAAAAATTACGTAATGACGAAATTCTCCTGATTTACGGTACCTTCATTAGAAATGTTTCCCAGTGATTGATTATCTCCAAAGATAGGAAGAAGCAAGCTACATGTACCAGTGCATGTTGTATGGTGTTACTTGACACTCACAATGCTTACCATCATCAAAGCTAGAATGCAATTGAGAACCTCTTCTACATGTTGAAGACTTTTCAAGGGGTGCACTTCCTATTATTAATAATACTAACACAAAAGGTCCTTTTTCTTACGTTTATTCAATTTTTTAATCCTGGCTTGATCTAATGAGATATAAATGCGATTACATGTATTGGGATATCAACAATCTTACTTCTCTTCTCCTTTCGTTCATCCCTTTTTCTCAGTTCTTCCTGCTTCTTCCTTTCCTTTTCTTCTATAGCTCTGAGATTCTCTTCACTAGTCAAAACTTTTCCACTATGTTTTGTGGTGGTATAACTGGAAGCTTACAAAAGGGTACAGGTCTTTCTTCATTTATGACTTTTGAAAGAGTAGACGATCGTTGGAGATTGGCAGGGTGTTCAAATTGTTTTGGAGGAACATAGAGAAATGGAAGCATAGTATAGTCATTGCAAATACTCTTTTGAGACTGACAATTGAATACAGGTACCACTACTTGAAATGTATCGGGGAGTGCAGGATGGATACATGTAAGGATTAAATGCAGGAACCAATGAATGTGTAGCCATATCACTGTTAACAAGTGTGATATCATGTGACAAAGGAGAACCTAGATTGGCCTCTGGATTAACATCATTAGATGACTGATGCATTTCTTTCCATGAATTGTAACGATTATCAGAATCTATATCATAACCTTCTTCAAATCTTCTCTGAAAACGTAACTCTTCTTCCTGTGTGAATTCAGAAACAGCAGATCTGCGTTGTTGCCGCACAGGGCTATACAGTGGTATAAACTTCAACCCAGTGCGCTGTGCAAGAGTACTGGTGGTTGTATCTTTCACCAGTGGAACAATCATATCCCTCTTCAAGGGGTAAATCCCTGTACACTTGAAACCAGCCTGAAATTTTTTAAAGTCATTGAATGCATCCATGCTTCACCAAACAATTTGGAAAACGTGAACCTGCTAACAACCTTCCCAGGATTGTCAGCCAAAAACTTCCGACACACTTCTTTCCAAGAGGTTTTTAATGGACCAAATGGGCCCTTATCTAGTGGTTGTGTTTCATGTGATGAATGAGGTGGTAGACAGAAAATTATCACTTTCTCCTCAGCAGCTTTACTGATAACTGAAGGTTGTAATGTGATGAGTGGCCATCTAGTAATAGGAGTAGAGGACGAGCAGCAGGAGCATGAGGCAAAAAGTGATGTACAAACCATAAATCAAATAATTCACTAGTTATCCACCCTGAATCTGAGAGACCATACATAGTCCCAGGGACCTCACCATCACACATTGCTGGTCTAAGACATTTCCTGTCAAACAGCACAAAAGGTGGCAAACAATATCCAGCAGCATTACAACAAGCAAGGACAGTCATCTGGGGTTTTATTTCCCGTTGTTACTGCTCTCGGATGTTTGATACCTTTAGCCACTATGCCCTTTGGAAACTTTGGATTGAGAGGCATTCCCGTTTCGTCGCAATTAAATATCTGATTAGGTTTGAAACAAGGTCATTATCCAGAACTGTCTGCTCTAGTAAATCAAAGTAATTACTTAATACATCAAGAGTGCATGCTGCTGCACGATTATTGGCAAGTTGCTCAGTGGTCCGAAGTGAAATTTCGGAATGCCGCTTCTTAAAACCTTCCCACCACCCACTGGACACTGTTACATTTTTGCCTTTTTGGTTAACTGCAATTTGAACTAATGACAAGACTTCCTTTCTTGTTCGTGGGAATCCAATCTTTGCTGTTTCTAAAATAAAGGATACCAACTCTTCTTCTTCACTTTCTGTCAAATACCTTTGACCACTTTTTACTACCACTTATTTACTTTCCGGACACGTGATCTTGTAGCGTAGATTTGGGTATTTGGTACTCCTCTGCTGCTTGTCTAATAGATATGCCATCTTTAACAGCACTGCATGCAAATTCTAAATCGCTTAATGTCCAAGTCCTATATTTTGTAGGCCGAGTAGAAGACGATGGAATAATAGATGTTGAGCAAAATATACGTTCACATAAGGGAAGTGTTTTTGTCCTTTACGACTAGATAAAATAATTATAATAACACAAACATTTGACAAGTTAACATACTTGTTGATGAAGAAGTAACTTTAGCATGAGTGAGACTATGAATGCTACTAGTATCTAGATAATAATTAATAGTAACATAAACACTAGTAAGTTAAACATACCTGTTAATGTATAACCTTCAGCCATAGCTTTAGAGAGTGACCACGTTAAGAGACCACGTTGACAGCAAAGGCTAGCAAAGGCCACAATGAGAGCAACAACCACGTTGAGAGCAAATGCCACAATGAGAGTGAACACGTTGAGAGTAAAGACCACAATGACGTTGAGAGCAAAGTTAAAGGTGAGAATGAGAGCAATAATGAGAGCAATAGCCAATTTGAGAGCAAAGTGCAAACACGTTGAGCCACGTTGAGAGCACGCTACACTGATGAAGGTGTGTCCAAATACTCATGTCCACACCCATTCAGATCTTTTGCTCTTTGGAGACGTGAACTCCTTGCTGAAAGAAATGGTTTGGCTATGGTGTTGTAGTTCAGTCAACAATCAATCCTGCCAGCCATAGCTTTCTCAGTTTGCTTGATCGTGAGAAGAGTTTTGCCACTCGTACGAATTGACATTATTGTTGTCCGCCTACGCATGTGCCCGAAATATTTTTTTTATAAACTTTGTTGCTCCGCACAGTAAAGATAAGAAATTATCAAAGGTATCAGAATAAACAAGTAAAGGATTATACTTTATGGTAGCAGGGTAAAGAAGTTCGTTCTTTCGCACGTTTGTCCTGTGGGAGGCGGCCGAAAGTGATCCGCCCGATCTTGTGTAATTTACTCTATATACCAGTACTTAGAGAATATTATTTTAATAAATTAGTGACAATCCAAGGATCACATTGCTGGTGTTAATCAGGACATTACAGAACAGCAGAACTACGCCACGTGCTCCTGACGATTGACGAAATTAGAGAAGGTCGGACGAAATTAGAGCACGTGTTGTCACAATTTTCAAAACGAATAATTAGAGTGTATTTGATAACAAAATACGAAAATAATTATTTATTAACGAAATTGGAATAACGAATTTTTAGAGAAACTACGGTAATAATTAAAGGAGCTCTAAAGTTTGTTATGATTTAACAAAGAGAAAAATAAAGATAAAAATTATCATAGAAGGGCATAAAATAATTTTTAAAAGCCCATGCTTATATATATCATTTATATATTTAATGTTTGTTTCTTAGTAAAGTCACTGCACTGCATTTTTAAAATTTAAAACAAAACTTAAAATTTAACATTTAAAACAAATGGGACAAGACCTGCTGCACAAATGTTAGACAAAGTGGAATTATACAAATTAGAATTAGGCAAAAAATCAAGATACCATATTATATTTCTTAATATAAGTGACTGGACTAACAATGTTCATAGTATGAATGAATTGTATATATACAAGAAAAATGGCAGCCTAAAGTGTCATAACATAAACAATTAGCCTAGTATTTTATGTCAATGTTAATTTATACATACTATATAATATAGTTTCTGTATAGTTTGTGATATAATGTTTATTTGAAATATTTTCTCCTTTTATCATCACATTTATATATTGACAAAATCTGATAGGAATTAAAGCTTCTCCAGCTGCATTCATATCATCATAAGCTCCTTCAAATATTGTTCCATAGCTAAAAATGATCAGAATAGGATGCTCTTTGCCACTAAGAAATCAACCAGTTTTATTAGTACATCAATATCTATGGAATTGATATCTGTTTGCCCAATAACAGTGGAAACTTGTGTTCGCCAAGGCCTCCAAGAGGATTATCTTTAGAATATTGACATATACCAACATCATAAAATGATGACATAGCTGCAATGTGTAAATCTCTCTTAATAGGAACTATCAGAATAAAAAGCCCAGGAGAGAAACCATTAGGATTATCAATATAGCATAAAGTTTGGATACCAAAACTAGATATAGTGATGTGTCACTTTTTATTGGCTTTCCAGAGAGATAGCTACATGCACTCCAAATAGCATGAATATTTCCTTCTGTTGAACCCATATTAAGTAAATAGCCGATACATGAAGGTGTGTGTCCCTTAATGAATCTTGCAAGAGAGGAAAGAGTATCTTTCCAAGGTTTTCTGCTCTGATCCATAAGGAGCTTCTAAATGACTATTATTACAAATCATTTTGAATGGCAAATAAAGTGAGATATGAGTCATAAGATAATCACACGAGGCTTCTATCATGAAAGGAAATTTGATATACTGTGATTACTTTTAACATCTCATTAATTTTTACTTAGCATATCTGTAGCTCAGTGAAGTAGCTACTAATGACAAGACTTGTAGTTGATTATCAGAGCTTTTGAGATTCTGTGCAATGTCTCATTATTATAGTTATGTAATCTTCACCTACTATATCCACCTACTATATATATAGTTTATTTATAGATATATATGTTCATTTGATTAGCAATCAAATCAATTAGATTGATAAGTAATCAAAACCATATTATGTTTACTTTCAATTTACATAATGCAAACAGTATAACCATATATTGGTTAAATCAACCAGTCAGTTTTTACAGTGTATAAATAGATATAAATAATATACTATCATAGTCAGTAATGTAAATTATCTAATTAACATTTGAGAAATGGCAAGTTGTTGTCAGTCAAGATTCTCTATTCATTTTTGTTATTTGTCCAGATTTTCACGATCAGCTATTTTTGGTACTTGTCTGGGATGCTCTAATGTACAATTATATTATATTTACGAGATATTTTGGAGCAACCATATACAGCAATGTTCAGCAAAGTCAGACACCCAACAGCGCCAGTAATATTGTCTTTAATAATGGATATTGTATGCTTTTCTTTATGTTCTCATTGCTTGGATTGATAGCTGATGTGTGGACAGGACGTTACAAGATCATTTTTACTGGCATCTTTTTGTGCCTTTTTGCTTGGATACTTTTCTGGTGTGGATTTTAATATAGCAGCATATTGGCCCAATAATCCATCATTTTCTGTAATATATGCACTTGCATATCTTAGTGCTGTAGTTGGATATACTGCGTTTCGTGCTAACATTATACAGTTCAATATTGATCAACTTGTAGGAGCTTCAGCAGATGAACTAAGTGCTATCATATACTGGCATAGTTTTATTATGCCAGCAACATCCACTGTTTTTGAACTAGGTCGATGTTCTTTAATTTTTTTCTCATACTATCATTCATAACATCAGGAGTAACAGTGTCTGTGGTATTAATAACTCATTCATTTTTCAAACACTGGCTGGAAACTACTCTCTCATTATCAATCCTATCAAGTTGATTACTAAAATACTCAACTATGCCAGGAAGAACAAGTACCCGAGGAATCGTAGTGCTTTGACCTACTGGGAGGAAGACTACCCTTCCCGACTAGACCTAGGTAAGGAGAAATATGGTGGACCTTTTACTGAAGAAGAAGTAGAAAATGTGAAGACAGTGTTACGTATGATTCCTCTAATGATCTGTATTGTTGGACTCGGCTGTGCGGATGAACTATACTGGAGTATAATGAAGGGTCCTAATCCTATTAATACATCTTTTAAATCTTGCTTCATTTCAAATAACACAACGAAGTTTATAACTCCAGCTTTCTTACTTCTCCTCCATCAGTTCTTGATTTATCCTTGTTTCAATAAATACATTCCCAGTATGTTGAAAAGAATAGGTCTAGGACTAGTCTTTTCTTTGGCAACCACATTGTCCTTTGTAGTTATATTCAAGTACCATAGGAGTATCTTCATTGATCTATTACTAATTCCTCAGATATTGTTTGGTGTTGCTTTTGCACTGATTTTTCCAGCATCTTTGGAGTTTACAATAGCACAGTCTCCCATACAAATGAGAGGGATGATGGTTGGGATGTGGTTTGCCTCTCTTGGAGTTGGTAATCTCATTAATATCAATACAAAATATTCATTTGGTTGTAATGATAATTTTATCTGTCCAAGTTTCTATTACAACATTACTAGGAGTGTTGTTATCTTTATTATACTGTTAGTATTCATAGTACTAGCTAAATGGTACAAGTTACGTGTGAGAGAGAATGAAGTCAATATAGTTCAAATTGTTGATGAACATTATGAAAGATATTGAACCAGGAAGAAGAATACGAAAGACTAATGGGTCTTTCTACTGACTGATACTTCTGAGATTATTAATATAATTTTCATGTGTTAGCTTTGTTGTGATAAATAGAGTAGTTGTGAATTGAACACATTATATATATATTAGATGACATTTTATATCATTGATAATCATCATTAAGTTTTGTTAAATATTAAGTTGAATGAATTTTGTATGTAACCTTAAGAGCAATAGGACTATAATAGACTGACTACAACCTATAAATAACAACGTGTAATGATTTAGTGTCATTGGTTTATAGCCATTTTGTTCAATCCCATTACATCTAACTAAATGTACTTGGATTAAAAGTCGTCTAAGAGTTTAAAAGATCTTAAATGCTGTTTTACATTGATAAGATTATATTGAGAACACCAAGAGTATTACAATAATAAATTTTCATTACAATCCTAGCATACTCCGTTGACTGATAATAGAATGCTAAGTTAAAGTGAGAGCTTCCTTAATAAATTTATTAAGGGAACTTTTAATTTGTTGTCATAGATTTAATGACTTAACAAAGGAAAAAAATAAAGATACAAATTATCATAAAGAACATAAATTAATTTTAAAGCCTATGCTTATATGATCATATAATTAGTATTTGTTTCATAGTGGGGGGGGGGGGGGGGGGGGGGGGGGGGGGGGGGGGGGGGGGGGGGGGGGGGGGGGGGGGGGGGGGGGGGGGGGGGGGGGGGGGGGGGGGGGGGGGGGGGGGGGGGGGGGGGGGGGGGGGGGGGGGGGGGGGGGGGGGGGGGGGGGGGGGGGGGGGGGGGGGGGGGGGGGGGGGGGGGGGGGGGGGGGGGGGGGGGGGGGGGGGGGGGGGGGGGGGGGGGGGGGGGGGGGGGGGGGGGGGGGGGGGGGGGGGGGGGGGGGGGGGGGGGGGGGGGGGGGGGGGGGGGGGGGGGGGGGGGGGGGGGGGGGGGGGGGGGGGGGGGGGGGGGGGGGGGGGGGGGGGGGGGGGGGGGGGGGGGGGGGGGGGGGGGAAACCACTGTTTTTTTTTTTTTTTTTTTTTTTTTTTTTTTTTTTTTTTTTTTTTTTTTTTTTTTTTTTTTTTTTTTTTTTTTTTTTTTTTTTTTTTTTTTTTTTTTTTTTTTTTTTTTTTTTTTTTTTTTTTTTTTTTTTTTTTTTTTTTTTTTTTTTTTTTTTTTTTTTTTTTTTTTTTTTTTTTTTTTTTTTTTTTTTTTTTTTTTTTTTTTTTTTTTTTTTTTTTTTTTTTTTTTTTTTTTTTTTTTGACTGCATTTTAGCCTTCTCAAAATTTAAACAAATGGACAAGAGCTGCTGCACAAATGTTAGACAAAGTGTGACTATACAAATTGGAAATTAGGCAAAATGTCAAAATACCATCTCAATAACATCTCTAACAAGAACCACTGATGATAACAATTGTACTAACTGTTGAAATGTTTGGTGAATAATACAAAAATGAATCTTACTACTATAAACATATACCAAACATCCAGGTCTTTTTCGTATATACTATAGTTTCTGTATAGTTTGTGATAATGCTTATTTGAAATATTATATCTCATCTTATTGTCACGTTTATTGACATACTCACAAATTATTTTTTCAGTGAGGTAGCTAGAACACAACAGTCATCCGTCCTTTATGTAAATAGTTACAATTATATTGCATTGTATTATATAAACTATAGTATAAATGTTAATTAACATTACATATAACAGATTTATAGTTTTGGATGCATAATCAATATTGGAACTTCCTTAAGATGCATGCATTGTGATCACAAGCCATCTTTAATAAACAGCATATAATTATATAGGAATCATTTTGATTATTCAAGTTGTTAATATTTTCTAGACTATCAACAATTATTCTTAATAATTTTATCAACTATTCCTGAGCAGCTGTATGCTGTAAAATGATGTGTTTACATGTACATGAACAAGATGATACAGGAGATAAACATGTGATAGACTACATCATCAAACTATTATAATGTAGTTTTGTGTCAACTAGTAATATGATGTACTTAACAGATTAAGAAAATAGTGTCATAGTAGACATCATATTACTAACATCAACTGTACAATAGACTTGTCAGAATAAAGAGGAAAGTTTAGAAATATTTAAATCTATGTGACAGTCATAAATTGAATGACTACCTAATACAGGGACCTAAACTGTCATCAATGTTGTATTCTAATTAATTAATTATTCATTATACATTTAAAAGCATTGAGAGCACAAACGTCTTTATATTAAATTAAAAATGTCCTTTTTGTCTTAACAGGATGACAGATGCTAGAATTCACAAAATTCAAACATTTTATATTTTTATTTTAAATTGGTATCTTCAAAATAATCTTTAAGTAACTTCTTAATTTGAAGTGTTAAAGAAGTTAATTATTATCAAAATTCATAAAAGCTAACAAAAATCCATTAACGAAGTATATTGCCATTAATCAGCAAATAAATATGATACCATTATTATACAATATATTAGATATTTGCTGTTGATCAAATTTAGAAATATTAGGACACATAAAATATAGCCATTTCAAAGTTGTATTATCAGTTATAAAATGACAAATGAGAGGTACATTTTTGTCTGTAATATCATTATCATTATATAATACCTTAATAACTTGAGTGTAGCACTACTACAGTGTAATTTTGTACTATTTAATTAATACATCTACCTTTTCTACTTTGATAGTTGTAGCTTTTACTTCCTTTTCTAACATTGATATTTGAACTGACGTCTCTTTTTTGCAGTACCAAGAAAATAGAAATGGTTCTTTAGTGAGGTAAATATTCATAGGAAATGCCTCAAATCAATGAAGTTTAATAACAGCAAATTAAGTTAAGCATGTACTAGACATATACTTAACTTTGGACAAATGACAATATTTTCTGACAGCCATGCATGCAGATATATTTATATTAGACATAATATTTAATATGTTAATATTGCATGGTTAATTTTAAGATGTACATAACCCACACATGGTCATCATTCTTACAATTGTCCTTGATCAAAATTAGATTTTGAAAAATTAGAAAAATTTTAACAAAAATAGAACAAAATTAGATACTAACTAACGAAGTCTAATAAAATCAATGTATACACTCAAAGTATTATTTTTAACACAAACATTTTGTAACTGTTGTTTACCAAATATATTAATATTAGGACAGTTAAGTGAAAGATAGATATTGTAATGTTTTATTATTAGTGATAAGGTGACAGAAATAAGGTATGTCTTTATCAGTAATGTTATTGTCATCATACAAGTATAGTCCCTTAATTGTTTTATTATTCGTTACAGCTGTTGCTAGCAACTGATATGTATCTGGTAAGAGAGGTGAAGAGATAAGATCTACGTCCTCCATTGTCTTGTTATAAGTTACTACTTGTGATAGTTGACTGACACAGTTACTATCAAAATGAGTGCTCTCTATATAAAGACTCTCTACTTGACATTCATTAATATCAGTTAATACTGTTAGTAAACTTTGAGGAGATAATGAGTAGAGTTGAATCCTCCATTTTGTATATGTTGTTGTCTCTTTAATTGTTGCATCACTTCTTTACATTCTGCCACAGTAGATGAAGTAAGTGTAACACCATAACTAGTCCACCTAACACTTCCAGTGTCTCCTATAACAAAACATTGTTCTATATATATATTTTACACACACAACAATAGCCATACACACACCTAACATGCTCAACTATATGACTATAAAGACAGGCATGGTTCATTTAAAGAATCGGATTAGCTGACAAGAGAGTATCATCAATATTATGTTAAAAGCTTCGGCAAGAATTACTCATTAAGCAACTAAGCAACTAAGCTGAAAATACCAACACACTCATATACATTATATGCTATAAAGTCATATTATACATAAACATACAGTTAA
Organism: Gigantopelta aegis; assembly: GCF_016097555.1. Classification (NCBI taxonomy): domain Eukaryota; kingdom Metazoa; phylum Mollusca; class Gastropoda; order Neomphalida; family Peltospiridae; genus Gigantopelta; species Gigantopelta aegis. Next base: position 55,766 of record NW_024532782.1, read on the forward strand.
AGTAATCTTAGAACCACCTACCACAAGAGAAATAAAAAGGAAAGTATAGTTGCATAGTCATATGATTTAATTAGGTATACCTTTTGAGCTCTTCTCAAAAGTACCAGTGCTTTCTTCTTTTTCTTTGAATTTTGAGGTCACCGTCTCCTGGGTAGACTTTATATCTTCTTTCTTCTTTATCACTATGGATCTTAATGAAGCTAAATGTATACAATATAATAGGTATAATTACAGTTACTGTTATAATGCTGTAATGTAGCTTACTAAGCTTATAAATAACAAGAATCAGAAATGCAAACAGTCTATAATTACATGTAACATCATTTATAACATGAGAACTAGCATGAGGATGTATTAATAAGTTAGAACTAATGTGCAGACATATACCTTCATTATCTTGAAGAATGGATTTTAACTCTTTGATCTCTCCTTGTTGCTGTTCTGATGTCTGCTTCAATAAATGCAACTCAACTAAATAGAGTATAGTTTGTGATATAGTACTTGTAATGTTATATACCTTCTTTGTCTTCAAGAATAGATTTTAAATCATCTATTTTCCACTGTCTTCTCATTGATTGTTGTCTCCTGTACTTCAAGTTTAGTTTTCAACTTCAATTCATCTTTTTGTCTGTCTTCAAATAGTTCCTGAACATTTCCTATAATAAATTGTACCTTAATATTACCCAATACACTATATATAACAAGTATGCTTTAATAGACATCAATTTATATCAATGTTCACTAATTTATTTGGCAGTGAACTGCTTCTATATTGTTGTTTGAAAGGGATAAATTATAATGATTTATGTGCTTCATATTAAGAAGTGAATGCAATATAATGAGTGGGTGTGATGGTAAAACATTTGCAACTTGAATTTGTAAAAACTGCCATAAATGAAAGATTGTGAACAAAATTTTATTATAATTGCTCAAAATCAATATGTACATTAATCTTTTAAAATAAATATATATACGATTATTACCATTATTTATTTTATTTACTTTCCTTTTCTTCAATAGTTAACTTTAATGTCTCAATCTCCTTTTGTTTCTCTTTTAGTTCTGATATTTGTGTTTTTTAACTGAAGTCCCTCTACATTAACCAATAGACAATATGGTGTAATAGACGCATGTAGCATACATTAATAGTAATAACATATAAAGTCTATACAGCCATAATTATGACTTTACCTTCCTCTTGCTGTTTGAGTTTAGCTTTCAAATCTTCAATTTCCAGAGTCTTTTCCTGGTAATTACATACTGTGTCTCAATAGCTTCTCAAAATGTGTCTGCTTCTCTTTTACCTCCATTGCCAAAGATTTCATCTCCTATATCATAAAAATATTGATACTGTTGTAGTATAAATTTATATATATACCTGATTTCTACTGTCAATATCCCAAATGATACAAGGTCCCAATAGAGAGTCGAATTAATCCTCTCTTCTTCACAAGCTCAATAGTCTCCTGAGCAGCAGGAATGAGTGAACCAAGTAGACTAAGTGGAAAGATACAGGTCACAGTGATGGAGTTGCCTTCTTTGATGACTACTATTTTTACTCTTTTGGCTAATCTTTTAAATGAGATTGCTAAAATATCTTTGATATCTTTCAATACATAGTCATCAGCAGGATCCCAGTCGAGGGTAAATTTTGCTGTCTCACATTTAAGAGGAGAAGGGACTTTTGACACTTGAAAGCTTTCGTTAAGACAGAGCTCAACTGATACTTGTTTTGAGAATGTTTCAACAATTTCCTGATATGCTTTGATGCGTGATTTAGCTTCCTCAATTTTGAAGTATTCTACTATTGTTTCTAGATAATTAATATCAATCAATGTACACTTGTCACACACAACTTCCAGGATGTCATCAATATTTTCAATATTAGCTAGCTCTGATTTCAATTCAGGAAATCGGTGAAGTAATCTTTTAACTTCCTTCGTAGGAGGCAGACTCTCAGCAATTAAAGAAGAAATATCTGAAACAGCTTTTGCAAACTCTTTTCGAATCCATTTAAATGTAGGCTCCATATATGATGGGACCAGTACTTCTGTTGTAGCTATCATAGATTAACAATTAAAACTACATTAAAAGATAGAGCATATCCTTACTACATAATCCATCAGAATTATTAGATATCTCAGCACTTCTGACTGCACTACCTACATTGATGAATAAATTAAGAGATGATTGCATTATTTTATGATTTTGCTACAATACTAGAGGCTCATCATATATACCTCTATAAGTTGAAAACTTCACATCAAGCAAACCTGTTTCAAATTCTTTCTCTGTAATAGTGTAAATGTTTGACAATAATTGCATAATCAATAACATACTATAGTCACTCAAGATGGCATTAGCTAATAGCACATTTTCTGGAAATCTTTTCAGTATACTAGCAAACATCTCTAGGTTACAATGACTGACATGAACAGCTCTACGCACAGCTTTTAACAAAAACTGTCACTCTCTCTGGATCCTCAGATTGTCCAATAGCTTCTATAATCATTAGTGTTTCCTCTGATATTATTGATGAATCTTCATGACCAGTAGTTGTGATACACCAATAGGATCATGAAGAGACTGGGATAGAGTGGCATAGTGATAACGAAGAATATCACTAGCACACTGTTCAGGACTGATCTGATCACTGGGACCTGTTACTACATTATAAGGAGCACTAGCTAATGAAATTGATGTCTCCAGGTTTTCTGGAAATGTTTGAGCTGATCATTAAAAAAAGAAATTACAAATATAGCTACCATATTATGGGGTATAATAGTACTAACTATACTGGTTGAGTAGTTTATCTGATAATTCTCTTGTCTCTTCAAATTTAGACAACACTTTAGCTAGTACTTTGATATTCTTGTGATCTGAAGATACTGCAGTACATACAGCAGACAAGAGAGTTGTTCTCTTATTATCAACAGAGACCTCTAGTGTCTCCACTTCATCAAGGATCACTTCACTAATACATCTTTCACTATATAACAGCTGTGACATTTGGACAGGATAAATCAGAATTTGTGCAGCAGACTGCATTTCTCCTTTTACTATTAAATTATCATTATTTTCAATATATAAGTAAAACTATGTATAGTTGTCATATCATACCTGTCTGTGTAATATTTTTCAGCAACAAAGTTTTCTTCCATCTTCTTCAAAGCACTAGCTAATACATCCCATGTTGGTCTTCCCCTCTCATTAACTTTGTCAACTCTTCTCAACCAGCAAGTCATGCACTCCTGAAGACATCGAGCTACATCATTACGATGATCTGCTTCAATCTTTGCTAGTGTAGGCTGTAGTATACCCAACAACAGACCTAACTCGAACCATCTTCGATATGGAAACATGTTCAAGACTTCTAATACATCACTTAATGAGTGATATCTAAGAAACAAATTAAAAATATTCACTGATGGCTAGTACTCAAACAGTACTAGTCAACACTCATACTTAATAGTAAAGAAGACAATTAACTAACTACTTACCTAGTTGAGACTGACTCAGAAAGGATATCAATAGCTTTGCATCAACTTGTTTGTTTGCCATTTTGACCTTTAGTTGCGAAGAAAAATGGGAGTATAACACACCCACAAATGACGAAATTAACATTATAGGGTGGAGCTCTTTAAATAACCATTTGTATTTAGTGTGGTCTGCCTAGCTGATCTATATTCGTGATCTAACCTGCCTATTGGTGTCATAGTGATGCTTCTTAATAAAGTACATCTTTAAATACATCATTGCAGTGGTCCACTTCAATCTTTGCTAGTGTAGGCTGTAGTATACCCAGTAGCAGACCTTACTCCAACCATCTTTGATATAGAAACGTGTGTTTCTTCAAGACTTCGAATACAGCACTTAAGCGAGTGATATTTGATGAGGTCACAAATTAAAAAGTTCCTCTATAATGATTGATGCAGTCAACATTCATAGACTATAATACAAAAATAATATTTATCTAGTTAATCCTGACTTAGAAGAGATATCAGTAGCTTTGCATCAGCTTGTTTCTTCGCCAGAGGTCTACATTCACTGATCTTTGAGGTAAAGGTTAGAAGTATTACAAGTGCCTACTCATTTAATGAGCTGACATGTTTGTTAGTACAAATATGTGCATTGTAAAAGCATATTTAACTTCATTGAAATTTCCTATAATAAAAGTATGATATATGCGCTAGGGGAAACATAATGATATAATTATGAGAAGGTAATGTATAGTATTATGCTATATATAGGACTGAAATGAAGTGCAATAGACAAACTAACTTGCCATTAAGGAATTACTCTATGTATCTACTTGTTTATGTATTTTGATCTATTACTTAATTGGTTTATATAGTACATTCATTACAGTAGTTGTAATCTTATGGTGTGTTTACATATCAATGACCATACTATCATAATAATTAATGATATATATACAGTACTGAATATTCTATTGTGAAAATCCAAGCTTAGTTTATTACTTATTTATATGTTATGCATTTCATTCATTATACATTTATTAATTATACATATTAATCTTTTATATAGTTCATAAGTACATATTAAAAACTGTTATGCACAATTATAAATAATTATATTGTTAAGATTTAATATTCTCAATGATACATCAATGACAATGATATAATTCTCAATGATATATTTAAAAGAATAGTTACAATTAACACAGTGTTTCATTCAAGGGCTAAATAAAAAGTTTGTTTGTCAAAAAATAATAAAAAGGAAAAAGAAAACAAAACATAATAAAATGAAATAATATGATAATTATATAAAAGCATCTGAGTTTTTTTAACTCATCAATAAGTTGATTAATCATGTACTCTGTCACACTAGGCATTACATAAATATGACAGTAATGACGTTCTTCATTGTTTACATAGACAGGCTTACAAAATAGACTGTATTTATAAACCATTTTGTCATTTGGTTTCCTGAACACCACAGCTAGTGACAATGTAGAACGATGAATCCATAGTTTAGTAGATATCTCCTTTTCCAATTCCTTTAGTCTCTCTACTACATACTCAGCTAAATATAGACATCTGGTAATCATCTTGACCTGTTTGTCATAGGAATGTGTACTGATAAATGTTCACAACATCAATGTTGAAAGACCATTACAAGATCCTGAAGCTGTGGGCTGAAATGGCTCAGAGAGTACCACAGGATTCATCAACATTCCTGTCTTGGTAATACTGCTGTAGTTATTCTAATTGAGTGTTCTTTAATTGTTGGGAATGATATCATGTACTATATATACAATACTAATAACTATTTTTTGTCTCATGATCATTAATAGGTTTTCTATAATGCTGGACATTAATAACTGGTTGTGTCTTAAGGATCTGGAGAATTATTCAACATTGATCACTGGTTGTTGTTCTGCTTTGAATCATGAGGTTGATTGGCTTTGCTTGTGTCTTGTGAGTGGTCGAGGATCAGTTTGTGGGTTGTGCATATGGACATTGTAATATGATTGTAAATGGTTCACTAGTCTGAGACATCAATGGCGAATTTGGACATGAAACAACAGGTCATGTATTGTCTTGTCATTACTTTCTAATAATCACTTAGTCCTCCTTGTCTTCTGTTACCTCACATTTTATTCATCTTTGTTTTTTGTAGCTATATACAAACTGCACCAGTATAACTTCCTATAAAAGTCACCCATTGTCTTGATACTAAAGATAATGTCGACCCTTTCATACATATTAACCCCTTCATCATCCTTCAAACGCTTTGAGGGTATGTGTGTGTCATGGTAATCCTGAAATGTTCCCTTTATGTTTGTCTTGAAATGTTCTATATCTATGTCTGTTGTAAAAACTTAATATAGAATTAATTATTAAACATAAATTAAACCACGTTGTCTGGGCGGGAAAATATCTTGAGCACGTGTACTCACCTAGCAAGGAAACGCGTGACAACAATTATGGCGGTAAAATATCCATATTTTTAGACACGCCTAACGAGCCAAAAATTTTAATTAGAATTTTTCACGAGTTTGTGCCATGTGTTTGCCAAAATGAAGCATGAAAGAGATGTCTTGAAAACATATAAGAACTTCATGTTACAACCTTATACTAGGTCTACAGACCCCCGTGGGTCTTCGTCGCAACGACTCCTCGTTGATAGTTCTCAGTTTTTGGTTGGCAGTTCTCTGATATTTTTATTGGTTGGCAGTTCTCTGATATTTTTATTGGTTGGCAGTTCTCTGATATTTTTATTGGTTGGCAGTTCTCTGATATTTTATTGGTTGGCAGTTCTCAGACATTTTATTGGTTGGCAGTTCTCTGATATTTTATTGGTTGGCAGTTCTCAGACATTTTATTGGTTGGCAGTTCTCAGACATTTTATTGGTTGGCAGTTCTCTGATATTTTATTGGTTGGCAGTTCTCAGACATTTTATTGGTTGGCAGTTCTCTGATATTTTATTGGTTGGCAGTTCTCAGACATTTTATTGGTTGGCAGTTCTCAGACATTTTATTGTTGGCAGTTCTCAGACATTTTATTGGTTGGCAGTTTCTCAGACATTTTATTGGTTGGCAGTTCTCTGATATTTTTATTGGTTGGCAGTTCTCAGACATTTTATTGGTTGGCAGTTCTTAGACATTTTATTGGTTGGCAGTTCTCCGATATTTTTATTGGTTGGCAGTTCTCTGATATTTTTTTGGTTGGCAGTTCTCAACATTTATTGGTTGGCAGTTCTCTCATATTTTTATTGGTTGGCTGTTCTCTAATGGATTGATTGTTCTCAATTCTCTGATGTTCTCTGGATGAAAAAGATGAGTAGCTCTCCTGCCTAGTCTCTTCTGTCTTCCTTCAAGCCTTCTTCCTCTTCTTTTATTTTTTTTATTTTTTTTTGGGCCATTCAGCCCATACACTATACACACACTCATACAAACTCTATTAATCATCTTCCCCCTTGCCACCTGGTGGCCTAAAAAAAAATTTTTTTTAATATCCAAGGCGCCAGGTGGCGGGGGGAAGCTCTGATCTTCTAGGGTGCGTGTGTGTGGTGCTGTGTGTGTGTGTAGGTTGGTGGTCCCTTTTCACTTCCTCTGTCTCTCTTCACTCTCTATCCATTCTTTGTCACCATCAGTTCATAACAACTCTCTTTTTCTTTTCCTGCAGGAGCAGCACTGGTGAAAAAGGTGAGCTGTCTCTCCATCCATCCATCTACTTCTCATCCATCTTTTAGTAATGCAGTTGTTATTCTTCTCTTTCTCCCTCTATGTTCTCAACTTGTGGACTGACTGGACTCTTGGGAACTCTCTATCTTCTCTTTTCTACAATTGTTGGATTGGAGACTTTCAATGGACTTCTTGGGGACTCTTCAACTACAGAGACTGTCATCTTTTTTTAATATTTCTTAATTTGTCATTTTTAAAAATATTTTTTAGTTTGTTTTTTCTTTTTAAAATTCTTTTTTTGGCTTACTTGTTTTTGTTCTAAATTTTGTTTTTTTAAAAAAAATAGTTCATATTTTTAAAAAATATAAGTCAATCTTAACATTAGTTTCAATAGTTATAAAACAACATTAAAAGAAATAGTTTTATAGTCTTTTTCAGTCTTTTTCTTTATTTTCTAATTTTTTTTAGTAATTTTTTTTAGTCATTTAAACAGTTTTATAATTTTTTATTTTTAAAAATAATTTTTTTTCCTAGTTCTTTTTTAGGGTTTTTTTATTTAGTTTTTGTATTCTTAATTTTTTTAGTCATACAGTTTTATAATTTTTTATTTTTAAAAATAATTTTTTTCCTATTGTTTTTTTAGGTTTTTTTATTTAGTTTTTCCTAGTTGTTTTTTTTAGGTTTTTTTTATTTAGTTTTTTTGTATTTATTTTTTCTTTATTTTCTTAATTTTTTTTCATAGTTGTTGTTTTTTTAGGGTTTTTTAATTTAGTTTTTTGTAGTTTGTTTGAACAGTTTTTGTTTCTTTAATAAAGTTTTGTTTATTTCAAACAATATATTTTATTATACAATATAATTATTATATATTAAACAAAGTGATGTTGAATAAAGGAATGTTTGTACTATATGTGTACGGAAAAGAAAGAATGGTAGCTGTACTATGGAAAACTATGGTGGTTTCAAACATAGTCGGCAATATCTTAGTGATACTCGTAGTCAGCAATATCCCAGTGATGACAGTATCACAGCAGTGTTTTCTGAGTTAAAGCATTCCACGTGGTTTAATTATGAGCTATTTCAATTCATCCTTAAAGTGAAAGGCAGTGAAGATGAAGTGTTTTTAATGACATGTGTAGATGAACGTTTCTTCCTTATTTGAAACATTCTGTTTTTGAAGGGAAAGATATTCTACGTCACAATCAACATCACCTTCAACATGCAAGTAGTCCTAACAAAGTTTTAGTATCTAAAAATCTCTATGAGGTAGCCATGAATCAATAGCTATTAAGTAAAATATTGCCCGGTATTTATTGAGTTTAACAATGACATTGTCTGGGATTTTGGAGATTACAAGGAAGTGCATTCACTTAAAAGCCATTTTATGACATAGGCCATATGTAGTCTATTCAACATAAAGAGATTAGGATTCTTCATGATTATCTTTATACAAACATTTATTTAGTTATATATTACAAGTCTAAAAAGTGTTTCTATGAAATGTTTTTGAGCTAATTCTAATTCAAATTCAGTTTGTTATGGTATAAGATAGAAAGTTGACACTTTATAAATAAATACATATAGAGTTGATCAAGTGTGTATATCACTAGTAGTGTCTGTAATACTAAAGCTGTTTGTCCGAAACTAGATACAGTTATAAATGATCTGTTGTAAACTCATCTGTAGACGACCCAACTTGTAGACCTGATGAGTGATGTGGGAACAATGACTCTCCTATAGTTACCATGGGATATTCCTCTAATGTTGTGAATGGTTATGTAGCACACCCCCTGGATGAATAATAAGACGTTGGACACCCTCTCCATTGAGATGTGTCAACTCAGACAGATGAGAGAGGATGTGAGAGGTTGAGACATTGGAGCTGGTCTACTTAATTCGAAGTAAGTAGAGTTACAAAGTCAGCACCAGGTTCATCATGAGGTTGATAATGATCTGTAAGGAGAGACAGAAGTATTGACAAATAGATCAGTATTCTTACTAGGATGTGTTGTTAATCCTAGCAGATTACTGTCACTAGGAGCTATGTTATGTTAAACTGTTGTTTCCATAGAACTAGGAACATTAAGTTCTGTAAAATGAGAAGTCTGAATATCTGAAACAGACTGTGTGTGTGTGTGTATGTGTGTGAAAGAGAGAGAGAGAAAGAGTTACATAGATAGATTGAAATACTGCCTCTTATATTTGTGGGTTGCTGAGGAAGAGAAGTTACTGGTAACTTGAGGTGGCAGTTGTTGTTCTTGAGTTTGTTGATGGATGTTGTATCTGAGCTAACTGTTGAAAGTAACTGAACTTGCTAAAGGAGAGACACATAACTCCAATACTAGTACACTATATAGCTTTATACTAATGTATATTACACAGTAACAAACCTAATAGAGTCTACATCTAATAACATTACTACTGTATAATAATGTATTATATACTTGTTGCATTAAAGTGGAAGTGACTGCTAAACTAGCTAGAGCTGGGTCCGATGCTAGTCCTCCTCCTACTGCCTCTCCATTAGCACCATCACCACTCCAAACATATCATTCTTAGCAATAACCATTACTAAATCACTTCTCTACGGAAAAATACATTAAATGCTCAACCACACCCAGCTAAATCTGCAACTTTATAAGGCACTTAGAGTAGGTGTGTCTAGTAGATGTGGTCAGTGTTATCTTACTTGTATTGTTTTTCTCTTAGTCTCCTTAGTATAGATCCATGCTCTAATGTTAATTCAGTCACAAATAATTCAATTGCTTTAGAAAACAATATAGGAACCTATAATAAGACCAATCATGTGTTATGTAATGACCACACCCCCTATCATAACATACCTCTCCACTTATCATCTAGAGTAAATATTAAGATATATTATTAAACTGACTGTTAGTATTTTTAGTATAATACCTTGACATCTTCATCCATTCTCATAATCTTCTATATTCTAGCTAATGGATACTCAGGATACTTCTAATGTTCCTATAATAAGGAGATATATGATATATCAAGATTATATTACCTACCAATATTGTGTATACCAACTATTATACAGTAGCTCATTTACTTACTTCATGACTATAACTTAAAACAGTGAAGTTAACACTAGAGCAATACAATGTACAATAATACTATACTATTACCAGATATGTAACTGTAATATACATATTATTATATATATATTACTTCCTAGTCTATTATCATAACTTAAAGTTATTATATTACCTCAATACACTGTACTATTAAACAGACAGTAATATACCTACTATTACATTATAGGCCATCTACTTCCTAATGTATTATCATATTAACTAATTATTATATTACCTCAATACACTGTACTATTAAACAGACATGTAACTGTAATATACCTACTATTACATTATAGGCCATCTACTTCCTAATGTATTATCATATTAACTAATTATTATATTACCTCAATACACTGTACTATTAAACAGACATGTAACTGTAATATACCTACTATTACATTATAGGCCATCTACTTCCTAATGTATTATCATATTAACTAATTATTATATTACCTCAATACACTGTACTATTAAACAGACATGTAACTGTAATATACCTACTATTACATTATAAGCCATCTACTTCCTAATGTATTATCATATTAACTAATTATTATATTACCTCAATAGACTGCACTATTAACCAACTATAATATAAGAATCTAGAGTTAAAACAAATTGAATGCAATTAAAAGAGAGTAGTACTTAATAGTAGTCCAGATTAATAAACTTATTAGACAATCTATGTATGTTTTTAGTTTTTCAAATAAAGTGAATATTATAAATAAATGTGGATGTGGCTTACATCAGGTAGTGCCTCTGTTTTCTCTTTCTCATCTTCAAATAAATTCTTTAGTCTTTTTTGAGCAGCTATCATTAATGGACCCGTTGGTTGGAGGAGAATAATACACAAATAATCCGTTTTATTATTTCTCTACACTACTTGACTTAGAGATCAGTAAATTTTAAAATCATAATGAAATCAATGAAGCCTTGTACACCATTCTGCCACATGTCAGGCTCCTCCCCTCCCACATAATTAAACTATACATTAATGAGCAATAAAAACATATTACATGCTTAGAGTTTCAAGGATTACTTTATCATAAAAAGGTATTACTTCAATACAGAAAGGTTGCATAGCAGGAACTAGAGATAGTGATGTGTCACTTTTGATTGGCTTTCCAGTAAGATAATCCCTAGCACTCCAAATAGCATGAATATTTCCCTCTGTTTGAACCCATATTAAGTAAATAGCCCCAGTAACTTTCCATATCACTTTCATTATGTGACCATTTGGCATGCCACAATGAGGCATAATAGTCGAGTACATTACACTCCATCCATTTAACATTCAAAGGATATTCACTTGATATAAATGGATCTCCTTCATTATTTACCCGAAAATTGGTATCAACATAAGGTTTAATAACAGAATAGTTTTTAAAATTGATATTAGCCTGTAAACCAAGAAAAGTAGGAGCATATTGCTGAAAGAGCATCCAAGCTTCCTTGTGGCATTTTCCTGTTGCCTTTCGGTGAGACCATTAGAGGGTACTTGATACCAATGATTGGCAATACCGTCTCCTTTAGAGTATCTACCTTCACAGACATTTGGGTCATTATTGGTGGTGATACATAAAAGCCTCTTTACTGGATCTTGCAAAAGGTGAGAGAGTATCTTTCCAAGGTTTTTGTTCTGGTCCATAAGAAGCTTCTAAATGATCACCCTGTTCAACCATTATTAAGGTATGGTTGATATGCTTATAGTTAAGACTTCCAATTTACCATTTTGTAAGTGGTTGATCAACAATCTGATTGGGATTTACATAAAAAATATATTACTAACTGGCAACATTTCTACCATGGCGTTCCTGTTTAACTGACGTACGAGTATATCTTATATTAAAACTATATGTAAAGTAATTGAGAGTGTAAACGTATTATTATTAAAAATGCTATATATTTCCATCACACATTCTATATCTTCTTCTGTAAATGGTTCTCCATATTTCTCCATACACATGCATGTTTAGTCATGAGGGTTAGTCCTTCTCCCATTAGGTCAAAGCATTGTGATTCCTTGGATATTTCTTCTTACTGATATAGTTGAGTATTTTTATTTATCCATTGATTGTTATAATTGATATAACTGTCAAAACATTTGGTGAATAAATTAAACTTTAATTAGTGAAAAGTGTCACAAATCCTTCAAATATAAAGATTAATGATGAAAAGAGTAGCTGCCAGCATCAAATAGTTCATTCCCGCAATTTTTTTTCCAAATGAAATACAGACTACCAGAGATTACATCTTTTCATTCTTTTGTTCTTAACACATAGACTATAACAGGGAAGATAAAAAAGACAGTAGCATATTTTGCGCAACTTATACTAACATGACAATTACTTGAAGAGATAGAGGGAGTCACAATATTCTTTACTTTTGAGGAACCAGAGTCTAATCCCATCACTACTTGTATATGATCCCACCTTTTGTCAAAGTTACTTCAATAATTATAGCATCTAGATCAACTGAAATGGTGCCAAGTCATTAAATTGGACTATCTGAGTTCTTGTTACTCCTGAAGTAATCTCACAGTGATATTCTATTACTTTATTGGGCATTAACAAATGATATGACACTGCCAGATCTGTACTGAGTCTACTGGCTGACATTAATGGTAGAGATATAATGAAAACAAAGTTATAATTGAAATAGTAATCAAATATGCCTTCAGTTTACTTTCATGCAACCTAATAACTATATATTGATTAATGACAACCTATCAGTTTTTATAGTGTGCATGTATATATTATATATATATATACTATCTTAGTCAGTAATGTCAATTATCTAATAATTATTTGAGAAACGGCTAGTCGTCATCAATCAAGATTCTCTATTCATTTCTATAATTTGTCTCGATCAGCTATCTTTTCTGGGATGCTCTAATGTACACCTACATTATATTGATGAGATATTTTGGAGCTACCATTTACAGCAATGTTCAGCAAGTGAGACACTAATACTAACAGTAATATTGATTTTAATAATGGATATTTGTGTGCTCTTCTTTATGTTCTCATTACTTGGACTGATAGCTGATGTGTGGACAGGACATTATAAGATCATTTATCGCTGGTATCTTATGTGCTTTTTGCTTGGATACTTTCTGGTGTGGATTTTGTTATAGGAGCATATTGGCAAAATAATACATTATTTTCTGTAAATATCCAATTGGATATCTTGGTGTTGTAGTTGGATATACTGGGTTTCGAGCAAACATTGTTCAGTTCAATATTGATCAACTCGTGGGAGCTTCAGCAGATGAACTAAGTGCTATCATATACTGGCATAGTATTAATTTACCAGTTGCATTCATTTTATTTGAAATTGGATAATGCTCTTTTAATTTTTTTCTTATATTATCATTCATAACATCAGGAGTAACAGTATCTGTAGTATTAATAACTCATTTATTTTTCAAACGCTGGCTGGAAAACTAATCCTCTTATAATCAACCCTATCAAGTTGATTGCTAAAGTACTCAACTATGCCAGGAAGAACAAGTACCCAGGAATCGTAGTGCCTTGGCCTACTGGGAGGATGACTATGATCATGCACCTAACAAGGCTAAAAATGTCCATATTTCTTTGCAAGCATCATCCTGTTGTATTTTATTGGGAACAGTTGAGGGTACTGAGCGTTTCTATCTAGAATTTAATTTTTTTGGGAGACAATGACTTCCAATGCACTTTTAGCTTTATTGAATAACATGTTGCGAATAGATAAAGAGAATAAATAATAATTAGTAATTACAATGCTATTTTTCTTTCTTGACTTTTTGTAATTTTCAATAGTTTCTTCCAGTGTTTCATCTGTTAAACATTCAGGTCCTTCAATACATATTCTCATTGCATGCTCTAATGTTTCTTCTCCCATCCTGCTTCTCAATCTTGTTTTTATTAATTTCATGCTACTAAATAACAGTAATTTTTTGGGGGGGAAGCTTCCCCAAACTTCCACCCCCACCCCCCCCAGTAGATAAAACCCAGGTAATTGATATCAGTAAGCAGTTATACTACCTACCTTAGAATCGCTATCATCATAGAACTAGACTTTTTGGTCATTGGTTGGTGGTGATACATGAAGTTGTGTGTCCCTTAATCAATCTTGCAAGAGATGAGAGAGTCTCTTTCAAAGGTTTATGCTCTGGTCCATAAGGAGCTTCTAATATGACTATTATTATAAATCTGTTCAACCATATATGGCTAAATGAAATATAAATGTGAGTCACGTAATGATCATTTCTATCAGACAATAGTAATCAAAACAATATTAATGTTTAAATCAACATGTCCTTTTTAGCAGTAATATATTGATACAATATCCTTAGTATATTGTATATATTATAGTATCTTACATGAACTTTCAAATATGCAGGTTACAAAAAAGAAGTGGTATAAAATGGAAGGAGTAGCCACACTAGATCTAAGCATTCAACATTGTAGTGTATTGAATTATGCATTAACGTGCGTTAATTTGTCATTAGATATAATAATATTATGAGCATGCTCAGTTGTTTTTTTTGGTCAGACACAAGTTCACCTTTTGATTTGTGATTGTTGTATTCTTTCTTTGTCGTTCTGTTATAATCCTATTCAATTGTATTATTCCTAGTCCAGTTACCACAAACATAATCTTGTAGACATTGTATTTGAAAAGATTGTGAATCTACTAGTTGTAGAGTTATTGTGAGAAAAAATGATATTATGTTTACTAGTAAAGACAACCATTAATTGTAGCCTACCAGTGTCACTACATGTTTGTCTAAAGTCTCAATTCTCAATACATGTAACTACATATACCAACTAGCATCAGTGTGTGACAGTACTATTGTAAATATGTGACCTGATTGTGAAAAGGGACCATTTTTATTAAAATATCTTGAAAATATGCAGTTGTTATGTACACAGATATACATGTTTGTAAATTATATGTCAGTTAAAACATAAGATAAATTGAATGCAAAATATAGTAATGCATACAGTGTAAAAATTATTTGATTGGATATATATAATCAATATATGGTTATATAACATTACAAAATATATATGATTATATGATACAAAGTGTTTTAAAAAATGTTAAAACTAATAATGATTTTAAAACATGTTCATTTGATAAGTGATCAATTCTATCAGACAATGGTAATCAAAACAATATTATGTTTACTTTCAGTTTACATCATGCAACCTGTATAACTATATTATTGGTTAAATCAACCAAACAGTTTTACAGTGTAAACATATATATATATAAATGTATATATACATACATATGGATTATATACACTCATATATATATATTATATGCTATCTTAGTTAGTAATAAAAATAAAATATATATAAATATATATATATAAAAATATATAAAATATGTGTTACACACACACACACACATATATATCCATATATATAATTATACATGTATACATATATAATATATTATATGATAGTAATGTGAATTATCTAATTAACATTTGAGAAATGGCAAATTGTTGTCAGTCAAGATTCTTTATTCATTTCTGTTATTTGTCAAAGTTTTCACGATCAGCTATTTTTGTACTTGTTGGGATGCTCTAATGTACAACGACATCATGTTTATGACATATTATGAGCTACCATATACACCAATGTTCAACAAAGTCAGACACCAAGTTATTAGTACCACTAATATGTTTTTGATATGGGATATTGTATGCTCTTCTTTATGTTCTCATTGTTTGGATGTTAACGTTTGCAACAAAAAAAATTAATCATAACATGTTTTTATATTAATATACTAATGTTTACGTACCAAAATAAACCATAGTACATTAGTAAACAAAACAATGGCATCTTTACTGTTTTGGATGTGTCATTATATAATCATATTATCAAAACAAATCACTTCATATCTTCAGTTTCATTAGATATCAAGTATTTGGTTGAACAACATTTCAACGATGACAAATCAGTTCAAGGTTCTCTCATCTTTTTTGTCATATGTCTTCACGATCAGCTATCTTAGTACTTGTCTGGGATGCTCTAATGTACAACTACATTATGTTCATGACATATTATGGAGCTACCTTGTACAGCAATTTTCAACAAAGTCAGACACCAAATAGTGCCAGTAATATTGTTTTTAATAATGGATATTGTATGGTCTACTTTTTGTTCTCATTGCTTGGATTGGTAGCTGATGTGTGGACAGGACGTTATAAGATCATTATTACTGGTATCTTTTTGTGCTTTTTTGCTTGGATAATTTTTGGTGTGGGGTTTATTATAGCGCATATTGGCCCAATAATCTATCATTTTCTGTAATATATGCAATTGCATATCTTTGTGCTGTAGTTGGATATACTGGGTTTCGAGCAAAACATTGCTTCAGTTCAATATTGATCAAACTTGGTAGGAGCTTCAGCAGATGAAACTAAGTGCTATCATATACTGGCATAGTATTATTGTACCAGTTGCATTCATTTTTATTTGAACTTGGACGATTGTTCTTTTAATTTTTTCTCATACTATCATTATAATAACAGGAGTAACAGTGTCTGTGGTATTAATAACTCATTCATTTTTCAAACACTGGCTGGAAACTACTCCTCTCATTGTCAATCCTATCAAGTTGATTGCTAAAGTATCAAACTATGCAAGGAAGAACAAGTATCCAAAGAATCGTAGTGCCTTGACCTACTGGGAGGAGGATACCCTCCCGACTAGGGACCTAGGTAAGGAGAAATATGGTGGACCTTTACAGAAGGGAAGTAGAAAATGTGAAGACAGTGTTACGTATGATTCCTCTGATGATTTGTATTGTTGGATTCAGCTGTGCTGATGAAGTATATTGGAGTATAATAAAGGGTCCTAATTCATCTTTTATATCTTGTTAATTTTAAATAACACAATGAAGTTTGTAACTCCGGCCTTGTTACTGCTTCTCCATCAGTTCCTCATTTTCCCTGTTTCAATAAATACATTCCTAGTATGTTGAAGAGAATAGGTCTGGGACTAGTCTTTGCTTTGGCAACCACATCATCATATGCGGTATATTCAAGTACCAGAGGAATACCTTGTCATATTTCAATGATCTAATACTAATTCCTCAGATATTGCTTGGTACTACTTTCGCATTGATTGTTCCAACATCTTTGGAGTTCACAATAGCACAGTCTCCTGTACAAATGAGAGGGATGATGGTTGGGATGTGGTTAGCCTCGTTTTGGAGTTGGTTATCTCATTAATATCAATACAAAATATTATTTTTGGGTGTAATGATAATTTTATCTGTCCAAGTTTTTATTACTACATTACTAGGAGTGTTGTTATCTTTATTATACTGTTGTATTCATAGTACTAGGTAAATGGTACAAGTTACGTGTGAGAGAGAATGAAGTCAATATACTTCAAATTGTTGATGAACACTATTGAAAAATATATGGACCAGAAAGAAGAATACGAAAGACAAAATGGAACTTTCTACTGACTGATACTTTGTTTTTAAGATCATCAATATTGTTCAGTTTTGTTATGATAAATAGAGTGGTTGTGATTTGAACACTTTCTTATAAAATCTAATTTAATTTGATGACATATACATTTTAAATTATCATTAGTTTGTTAAATATCATTAAATATCAATATCATAAGTTCATTGAATTTGTATGAAATCTAATAGCAATGGGACTAAAATAGATGACTACACCCATAAATAACAACATGTAATAAGGACATAATCACTATATATACAATGGATTAGGTTCATTGGGTTATAACAAGTTTGTCCAATCCTATTACTAAATGTACTGTTATTCCATTTTGTCTAACAGTTTAAAAGATATTAAATGATGTTTTTGCATGATAAGGGTACATTGAGAACATTAACACATTACATTAATTGATTTTCATTTACACAGATTTAACAAAACTGCCACTCTCTATGGTTCCTCAGATCATCCAATAGCTTCTATAATCATTAGTGTTCCTCTGATATTATTGTTGAATCTTCATGACACAGTAGTTGTGCTATACCAATAGGATCATGAAGAGATGGGGATAGAGTGGCATAGTGATAACGAAGAATATCACTAGCACACTGTTCAGGACTGATCTGATCACTGGGACCTGATAATACATTATAAGGAGCACTAGTCTATTGATGACATCGATGTCTCCAGGTTTTCTGGAAATGTTTGAGCTGATTTTAAAAAAAAAGAAATTACAAATATACTACCATATTATATGTCTAACAGTACTTTACTATACTGATTGAGTAGTTTATGCTAATTCTCTTGTCTCTTCAAATTTAGATAACACTTTAGCTAGTACTTTGATATTCTTATGATCTGAAGATACTGCAGTACATACAGCAGAAAGAGAGTTGTTCTCTTATTATTAACAAAGACCTCTAGTGTCTCCACTTCATCGAGGATCACTTCACTGATACATCTCTCACTATATAACAGCTGTGACATTTGAACAGGATAGATCAGAACTTGTGCCAGCAGACTGCATTTCTCCTTTTACTATTAAATTATCATTATTTTCAATATATAAGTTAAGCTACATGTAGTGTCATATCATACCTGTCTGTGTAATGTTTTCAGCAACAAAGTTTTCTTCAATCTTCTTCAAAGCACTAGCTAGTACATCCCACAATGGTCTCCCCCTCTCATCAACTTTGTCAAACTCTTCTCAACCAGCAAGTCATGCACTCCTGAAGACATCGAGCTACATCATTATGGTGATCTGCTTCAATCTTTGCTAGTGTAGTCTGTAGTATACCCAACAACAGACCTAACTCGACCATCTTCGATATGGAAACATGTTCAAGACTTCTAATACATCACTTAAATGAGTGATATCTAAGAAACAAAATTAAAAAATATTCACTGATGACTAGTGCTCAAACAGTACTAGTCAACACTCATACTTAATAGTAAAGAAAACAATTAACTAACTATTTACCTAGTTGAGACTGACTCAGAAAGGATATCAATAGCTTTGCATCAACTTATTTCTTCGCCATTTGACCTTTAGTTGCGAAGAAGAGTGGGAGTATAGCACACCCACAAATGACGACATTGATATTTCCATAAATATTATAGGGTGGAGCTCGTAAATAACAATTTGTATTAGTGTGGGTCTGCCTAGCTGATCTAACCTGCCTGTTGGTGTCATAGTGATGCTTCTTAATAAAGTACATCTTTAAATACATCATTACGGCGATCCACTTCAGTAGGGTATACCCAATAGTAGACCTAACTCAAACCATCTTTGATATGGAAACATGTGTTTCTTCAAGACTTCAAATACAGCACTTAAGTGAGTGATATTTGATGAGGTCACAAATTAAAAAGTTCCTTTATAATGATTGATGCAGTCAACATTCATAGACTTATAATACAAAAAATAATAACCTAACTATTTACCTAGTTAAGCCTGACTTAGAAGAGATATCAGTAGCTTTCATCAGCTTGTTTCTTCGCCCACAGCTCTACATTCACTGATCTCAAGTGAAGGTAGAAGTATTAGAAGTGCCTACTCATTTAATTAATGGGCTGACATGTTGCTAGTACAAATATGTGCATTGTAAAAGCAGCGCAAGTATATTCAACTTCATTGAGATTTTGGTATAATAAAGCATGATACATGCACTAGGGAAAACATAATGATATAATTATGAGAAGGTAATGTATAGTATTATGCTATATATAGGACTGAAATGAAATGCAATAGACAAACTAACTTGCTATTAAGGAATAACTCTACTTGTTAATGTATTTTGATCTATTATTTAATTGGTTTATATAGTACATTCATTACAGTAGTTGTAGTCTTATGATGTGTTTACATATCACTATCATAATAATTAATAATATATATACAGTACTGAATACTCTCTTGTGAAAATCCAAGTTTAGTTTATTACTTATGTATATGTTATGCATTTCGTTCATTAGATCATTATTAATTATATATATTAATCTTTTATATAGTTCATAACTAAATATTAAAAACTGTTATACACAATTATAAATAATTATATTGTTAAGATTTAATATTCTCAATGATAGACAATGATATATTTAAAAGAATAGTTACAATTAACACAGTGTTTCATTCAGGGTACATAAAAAAGTTTTATTTGTCAAAAAAATAATAAAAGGAAAAAGAAATAAGGTTAATTATATAAAAGCATCTGAGTTTTTTTAACTCATCAATAAGTTGATTAATCATGTACTCTGTCACACTAGGCATTAATAAAATATGACAGTAATGACGTTCTTCATTGTTTACATAGACAGGCTTACAAAATAGACTGTATTTGTAAACCAATTTGTCATTTGGTTTCCTGAACACCAAGCTAGTGACAATGTAGAACGATGGAATCCATAGTTCAGTAGATATCTCCTTCTCCAATTCCTTTAGTCTCTCTACTACATACTCAGCTAAATGTAGACATCTGGCAATCATCTTGACCTGTTTGTCATAGGAATGGTACTGATGAATGTCCACAACATCAATGTTGAAAGACCATTACGAGATCCTGAAGCTGTGGGCTGAAATGGCTCAGAGAGTACCACAGGATCATCAACATTCCTGTCTTGGTCATAAAACACCACAAGGCCATGGGCAACCTGCCCACTTATGACCACTAATGACAATGGAACAGACATAGTCCAGTTGGAAATCAAATATTGGACCACGGTTTCTCTTTGATGAAACTGTGGTCATAACCCATCTCTATAAAAGGCATATATGCAGCTCCCAATGCACCATCTACATGAAACCAGAACACCTTACGGTTCAGAGTACTGATCTAGTTTCTCTCGATCATAATAGATCTTACGTGAGTACATGTTGTTCTTTTTGAGGATAGGAATTAAAAGCTTCTCCAGCTGTCTTTACATCATCATATGCTCCTTCAAATGTTGTGCCATAGTTAAAGATGACCAGAATAGGATGACCTTGCCAGTAAAGAAATCAACCAATTTTGTTAGTGCATCAATATCTATGGAGCCAGTACTGATACCTGTTGGTCCAATAATAGTGGGAACTCGTTGTTGGCCAAGGACCTCCAAGAGGATTGTCAGTAGGATATTGACGTATACCAGTATCATAAAAAGATGACACATTTATCATTTCAAGATTTTTTTCATGCCTGTATGCGAACAATTTGAATAGAAAGCCACAGAGAGAGAAAGCATTAGGGTTATCGTCATAGCAGAAAGGTTGCATACCAGGAACTAGAGATAGTGATGTGTCACCTTTTGATTGGCTTTCCAGTAAGATAATCCCTAGCACTCCAAATAGCATGAATATTTCCCTCTGTTGAACCCATATTAAGTAAATAGCCCCAGTAACTTTCCATATCACTTTCATTATGTGACCATTTTGGCATGCCACAATGAGGCATAGTAGTCAAGTACATTACGCTCCATCCATTTAACATTCAAAGGATATTCACTTGATATAAATGGATCTCCTTCATTATTTACCCGAAAATTGGTATCAACATAAGGCTTAATAACAGAATAGTTTTTAAATTGATATTAGCCTGTAAACCAAGAAAAAGTAGGAGCATATTGCTGAAAGAGCATCCAAGCTTCCTTGTGGGCATTTTCCTGTTCCCTTTCAGTGAGACCAGTAGAGGGTACTTGATACCAATGATTGGTAATACCGTCTCCTTTAGAGTATCTACCTTCACAGACATTTGGGTCATTAGTTGGTGGTGATACATGAAAGCCTCCTTTACTGGATCTTGCAAAAGGTGAGAGAGTATCTTTCCAAGATTTTGTTCTGGTCCATAAGAAGCTTCTAAATGATCAACCTGTTCAGCCATCATTAATTGACCACCTACTTATTATGACAATCACTGGCTTCTATAATAACAATTAACAAAAATTAATGATGTAACCACTACCGGCATACTATGTGATAATTATTACATTTTTAAGTGCATATTATTTTTTTACATCATATATGTCCTTATAGTCTTTACAGTAGGGTATGGTTGATATGTTTATAGTTAATACTTCCAATTTAGTATTTTGTAAGTGGTTGATCAACAATCTGATTGGGAGTTACATACAATATATATTACTAACTGGAAACATTTCTACCATGCGTTCCTGTTTAACTTACATATGAGCACAACTTATATATACTAACGTGACCAATTACTTGAAAGATAGAGGGAGTCAAATATTCTTTACTTTGAGGAACCAGAGTCTAATCCCATCACTACTGGGTAGATGATCCACCTTTTGTCAAAAGCTACTTCAATAATTATAGCATCTAGATCAACTGAAATGGTGCTAAGTTATTAAATTGGACTATCAGAATTCTTGTTACTCTGAAGTAATCTTACAGTGATTTTTTATTAATTTTATTGGGCTTAATAAATGATATGACACTGCCAGATCTGTACTGAGTCTACTGATGGTAAGATATAATGAAAACAAAATTATAATTGAAAATCATCCTAAATTTTAAGGCTTACGTTCTGTATTGTGTGCAAGTAATGAATCTCTTTCATTTTAGAAACTCTATCTTCTAGTACACCTCATGTTTTTGATGAGTATTCACATGTTGATATCTTGGTTACCACCCTGGGTTAATTCTGTTAATAACTACACAGTGTCTCTATTATTAATATGACTACTAATATTACTATCAATCATTGTATAGTAATTGTGAAGACTTCACATAGTCATACTTTTATCACAAAACTCTCCATGATCGAGACTCTTAAAGTATATTAGTTACATCACAAGTCATATTTCTTTAAAGAACAAAGTATATATTATATCAAAGAAAAATACTCACATACTAATACTCCTGCAGTAATGTATTTAATAGGGATAATGATTAAATTTAAAATTAATATAGAAACAATGTTGTATATTTGTATATAAATACTTTAAAATTACAGTCATATTTTTGTATATATTAATATAACATATTGTACATTTAGTGGTCAGTATATACATAGCTACAAGTAAAGACTTACAATAGTAAATTCAAGTTAGTAGTTTAGTCTCATCAATTGATACACCCTATTGTCTATGATCAAGAGTGTTCATGTGGTTTGTTCTACTGCTCCATATTATCAAACATAATAAAATAAATGTATTTTGTATATATATATATATATATATATATATATATATATATATATTATTATACATATATATATATATATATATAATATATACAAACATTGTAGTTATGTATTATCAGCAGATTGCACAATAATCGCTCAGTACAAGGAACAAAGAATAATTTAACATTAACAGCAGAGGGTCCTTCTAGTCTTTATATCAACAAGCTGTTTTGCTATTATGACTGTGTAAGTTAAGAGGTGTTGAGTCAAGTCTCCTCAATAAAAACAACTCTTAAAGTATTACTACTTTAAACAATTTTTATTATCGTATACATAGTTGATATTCATTCATTTATTTGATTTTTGACTCAATTATTATTTGTTATTATTATTATGGTTATTTAAATGTTTATGTAACAATTAAAAGACAGTTGATAATTATTTAAATTTACTGAATCATGTAACAAATAAAAGACTGTAATAGATTATAACTTGTTCTACTAACAGGTAGTGAACTCAACACAATTATAGTTATATACAATGTTGACATACTAGACACGTATATAACTATGATGCCTCTTGTATCACATACTTAATGCAACAACAGTCCTAGGAACAAGCTAGAGATGGTGTATCTCACATATAGTCTTAAGTCTTTAGTCTTTAAGTCTATTACTACCTTCTTTGCAATCTTTGTATTGGACTGAATTAGCCTTCAATATATTATTTCATTTTTAAAAAAACTTTTATTTTATTTATATGAAAGCTTAGAGCAAGGATGTCAAGAAATAACATCTGAAATATTAACGGATACAAATCAAATGACAACTAGCTAACAAAAAATAACTTCATGATAATTTAAACCTTTAACAACATCAGATATTCTTCACATAAACATTCTATTTCTAATGAATCTGAAGACTTATAAAATTTATATAACAAAAAATCCCAATGGAAATACTAACTATCGTGATCAAGAAATTGACAGTCAAAATGAATTTAACAAACTTAATTATGACCATCAATAATTTAAATGTGTCATCAATATATACAAATTAATGTGTTCAAATCACTACCACACTATCCATCACAACAGACTAACACAACATTGACGATCTTAAAAACAAAGTATCAGTCAGTAGAAAGTCCCTTTTCTCTTTTGGATTCTTCTTCCTGGTCCATATATCTTTCATAGTGTTCATCAACAATTTGAAGTATATTGACTTCATTCTCTCTCACACGTAACTTGTACCATTTAGCTAGTACTATGAATACTAACAGAATAATAAAGATAACAATACTCCTAGTAATGTAGTAATAGAAACTTGGACAGATAGAATGTGTTATCACAACCAAAAGGATATTTTGCATTGATATTAATGAAATAACCAACACCAAAAGAAGCTAACCACAACCCAACCATCATCCCTCTCATTTGTACAGGAGACTGTGCTATTGTGAATTCAAGAGACACTGCAGAAACTAATGCAAAAGCAACACCAAACAATACCTGAGGAATCAGAAATAAGTCATAAAATATGACAAGTTATTCATCTTGTGCTTAAATATAATTGCATAGGACAATGTGGTTGCCAGAGCAAAGACTAGTCCCACACCTATTCTCTTCAACATACTTGGAATGTATTTATTGAAACAGGGATAAATTAAGAACTGATGGAGAAGAAGTAAGAAAGTTGGAGTTACAAACTTCATTGTGTTATTTGAGATGAAGCAAGTTTTGAAAGATGAATTATTAGGATTAGGACCCTTCATTATACTCCAATATACTTCATCAGCACAACTGAGTCCAATAATACAGATCATCAGAGGAATCATACGTAACACTGTTTTCACATTTTCTACTTCCTCTTCTGTAAAAGATCCACCATATTTATCCTTACCTAGGTCTAGTCGGAAGGGTAGTCCTCCTCCCAGTAGGTCAAGGCACTACGATTCCTTGGGTACTTGTTCTTCCTGGCATAGTTGAGTACTTTAGCAATCAACTTCACAGGATTGATAATGAGAGGAATAGTTTCCAGCCATGTTTGAAAAAGGAATGAGTTATTAATACCATAGACACTGTTACTCCTGACATTATGAATGATAGTATGTAAAAAAAATCAAGTGAACATCGGCCAAGTTGGAAAATGGTAAATGCAATTGGTATAATAATACTATGCCAATATATGATAGCACTTAGTTCATCTGCTGAAGCTCCCACAAGTTGATCAATATTGAACTGTACAATGTTAGCACGAAACGCAGTATATCCAACTACAGCACTAAGATATGCAAGTCCATATATTACAAAAAATGATGGATTATTGGGCCAGTGTACTGCTATAATAAAAACAACACCAGAAAGTATCCAAGCAAAAAAGGACAAGAAGATGCCAGCAATAAGGATCTTATAACGTCCTGTCACACATCAGCTATCAATCCAAGCAAAGAGAATGTAATGAAAAGCATACAATATGTTATATCAAAGATGATACCAGTGACTCTATTTGGTGTTTGACTTTGCTGAAACTTGCTGTATACAGTATACATAAAATATCGCCAATATAAAATATAGTTGTACATTAGAGCATCCCAGACTATTACCACAATAACTGATCGTGAAAAGAGACGACAAAATCGGATAGAGACTCTTGACTGACTTGCCATTATTGAAATATTATTCAGCCAAATAAATATTTAAAGAGAATTAAAAACATTTTGACTTGGAAATTCCCAATTGCAATGCAAGTAATAGTTGTTTATAATTAGTGTTAATTATATTGAATAGCAAAATAAGTATATTAATAGAATTATCCAGGAAACTTCAAATTATCAAACTGAGCTTGATCAATATAATGAATCAGACTGGTCTTACTAATACCTCAGACCATGCAGTGTTGGGTCGATGACATGTGACGAACAACTTCTAGCCCTGAGAACTATCCTTACTAGATCAAAGACATTATTCCTTCTACAATACTTAACTTCATCAGCACTATATATTTCTCTTTATAGATCCTTAGTACTTCTTAAATTACTTTACTGCATTCCCTTTGGGATCCTCACTCTACATCAAATATTCAATCTCTAGAGAATATACAAGTCTGTTAGGTATCAATCAAATATCCTTCTTATCAATGCTATTCCTCTTTCTACTTGTATATAGATCCATTCCAACCTTTGTCTTCTTATAAATTTGTTAATAGCCTTTCTTTTCCCCAATGCATATTCTCTCATCTCAACTGCCACCCATTAGATGTTCAAGATATCATTATCCAAATACTCAAAGAGTTCCATTCTCTTGTATTTCTACCTCATTTTATTTTTTTGTTCCTAATTCATGTTCCCTCTGGAATTTACTACCTTACCACACCATACACTTCAAATCTCCTTAAGTATCTTCTAAAGGACTACTTTTAATAAGGCCTAATTGAATCAATTTAACGATTATAATGTTTTTATTTGCATTCGGGCAATTAGCATTATGCTATTGAATATTTTCTCTGTAAATAAATAAATACAATAATGCAAGAATGTTCTCTAGTTTGGCAAGCAGGTAATGTAGTCATGAAGACTTTACATAAAGTGATACTTTATCACAAAATCCTCATGATCAAGATCCTTAGAGTACATTATTGACATCACAAGCATATTTATTTAAGGAACAAAGTATACATTATATCAAAGAAAGAACTCACAAACTAGTACTCCTTCAATAATATACTTAATAGTTATAATGATTGAATTAAAGATTAATATACTACAACCAAACATTTTTAAAATTATAGTCCTAATTTTTATTAGCAAGTGCACATTGTAGATACAGTGGTCAATGAACACCTACTACAAGTAAAAAAACATTATTTCAATGTGAAATTCAAGTTATGGAGTTTAGTCTCAATGATCTGGTGTGTTCATGTAACTTTTTTCTACTTTCTATATTATCAAACATGATAAAAACTATTTGTATTTTGTATGTGTATATAAAATAAATAAAGATCAGATAAGTTAAGTTGCAAAACAATTAAGAAACACTGTAGTTATATATTATTTAGTGAATTGCACAATAATTGCTCTGTACAAGGTACAAAGATAATTAGCATTGACCAGCAGCTGGTCCTGTAGTGATTATATCAATAAGCTATTTTGTTATCAAGATTACGTAAGTTAATGGTATTGAGTCAAGTCTCCTCTACTAAAAACAACTCTTAATTTTACTACTTTAAACAAATTTTATTACTGCATATATATTGCTGATATTCATTTATTTATTTGATATATGACTCAAGTAATGATTTAGGGACAGTCAATATTTATTTAGTGCATCGTGTGGGCAAATAAAAACAGTAATAGATTTATAACTTGCTGGACTAACAGGAAGTGAATTGAACATAATTATATTTACAATATTCATGTTGACGTATTAGAGGATATTTACATAACTATGATGCCTGTTGTATAATATCATATATTTAATACATCAACAATCCTAGGAACAAGCTAGAGATGGTGCATCTCACATATAGTCTTATGTCTAATACTATCTTCTTTGCATTCTTTGCATTGGACTGACGTTATCCTTACCTAAATTTAGTTCATTTTTTAGAAAAATATTTTTATTTATTTGTAAAAATGTTTGGAGCAAAGGATGTCAAGAAGTTGTAGTAACATATGGAATAATAAATTATGCAAGTCAAATGACAGCTAGCTAACAAAAAATAGCTTTGTGTAATTTAAACCATTAACCAACACTCAGATATTGTTCACACACACACACACACATATATATATATGACGTGTTCAAATCACAATCACTCTGTTTATCAAAACAAAACTGACACAATATTGATGAACTTAGAAACAAATTATCAGTCAGTAGAAAGTCCCCATTTCTCTTTCATATTCTTCTTTCTGGTCCATATATCTTTCATAGTGTTCATCAACAATTTGAACTATATTGACTTCATTCTCTCTCACACGTAACTTGTACCATTTAGCTAGTACTATGAATACTAACAGTATAATAAAGATAACAACACTCCTAGTAATGTAGTAATAGAAACTTGGACAGAGAAGATTGTTATCACAGCCAAAAGGATATTTTGTATTGATATTAATGAGATAACCAACTCCAAAAAAGGCAAACCACATCCCAACCATCATCCCTCTCATTTGTATGGGGAGACTGTGCTATTGTGAACTCCAAAGATGTTGGAACAATCAATGCAAAAGTAGCACCAAACAATACTTGAGGAATTAGTAATAAGTCATTGAAATATGACAAGGTGTTCTTCTGGTACTTGAATATAACCACATAGGACAATGTGGTTGCCAAAGCAAAGACTAGTCCCACACCTATTCTCTTCAACATACTGGAATGTATTTATAGAAAAAGGATAAACAAAGAACTGATGGAGGAGCAGTAAGAAATTGGAGTTATAAACTTCATTGTGTTATTTGAAATTAAACAAGATTTAAAAGATGAATTAACAGGATTTGGACCCTTTAATATACTCCAGTATACTTCATCAGCACAGGTTAGTCCAACAGTACAAAATCATTAGAGGAATCATACGTAACACTGTCTTCACATTTTCTACTTCCTCTTCTGTAAAAGGACCACCATATTTTTCCTTACCTAGGTCTAGTTGGGAAGGGTAGTCCTCCTCCCAGTAGGTCAAGGCACTGCGATTACTTGGGTATTTTGTTCTTTCTGGCATAGTTGAGTACTTTAGCAATCAACTTGATAGGATTGATAATGAGAGGATTATTTTCCAGCCAGTGTTTGAAAAACGAATGAGTTATTAATACCAAAGACACTGTCACTCCTGACATTATGAATGATAGTATAGAAAAAAATCAAGTGAACATCTGCCAAGTTGGAAAATGGTAAATGCAATTGGTATACTAATACTATGCCAGTATATGATAGCACTTAGTTCATCTGCTGAAGCTCCCACAAGTTGATCAATATTGAACTGTACAATGTTAGCACGAAACGCAGTATATCCAGCTACAACACCAAGATATCCAACTGCATCAATAATAAAAAACAATAGATAATTGAACCAGTATGTAATTATCACAAACCCAACACCAGAAAGTATCCAAGCAAAAAAGGACACAAAAGATACCAGTAATAAGGATCTTATAACGTCCTATCCACACATCAGCTATCAATCCAAGCAAAGAGAACGTAATGAAAAGCATACAAATGTTATGTCAAAGATGATACCAGTGGTTCTATTTGTGTTTGGCTTTGCTGAACATTGCTGTATACAGTAGCCACAAAGTATCGCCAATATATAATGTAGTTGTACATTAGAGCATCCCAGACAAGTACCATAATAACTGATCGTGAAAAGAGATGTCGGAAATGGATAGAGACTCTTGACTGACTTGCCATTATTGAAATATCATTCAGCCAAATATATATTTAAAGAGAATTGAAAAACAAGTTAACTTGGAAATTCCCAATTGCAATGCAAGTAATAAGTTGTTTATAATTAATGATATATGGGATAGCAAAATGAGCACATTAATTCAAAGTATCAACAGAGCTTAATCAAGATGCATATGAATCAGACTTATCTTAGCTAACACCTCACACTATGCAGTGTTTGGGTCAATGACATGTGATGAACAAATGATCTATCCTTTAACTCCAGAAACTTCTAGTTCTGAGAGCTAGCTTTACTAGATTTGTATCTAGTACTATTGCTTCTAGAATAATCAACACTATATATTTTCTCTTTAAAGATCCTTAGTACTTCCTAAATTACCTTACTGTTCTCCTTTTAGGATTCCCACTTTAAATCAAATATTCAATATCTAGAGAATTCGTCCTAAAAATCTATTGCAAGAATTGATCCAACAGATATCAATCAAATCTCTTCTTATCAATGTTATTCCTCTTTCTATACTTGTAGATCCATTAGAAAGCTTTCTTTTCTTTATAAATTTGTAGTAGCCTTTCTTATTCTTAAAACATATTCTCTTTGTCCCAATTGCCACCACTAGACGTTCAAGATATCATCATCCAACTAACATCATTATCTTGTATTTCTACCTCAATTTCTTTATTTGTTCCTAATTCATGTTCCCTCAGGAATTCATTACCTTATACCTCAGCAACTGCAAATCTCCTCAACTAAATGGCTATTTTAATAAAGTCTAATTGAAATCATTTTTTATTTGTTATAATGTATATATGTATTCATATTTCTCGCTACTAGCAGTATGCCATTGAATATATTCTTTGTAAATAAATAAATACAATGATGTAAGAATGTTCTCAAGTTGGTAAGCAGCAATGACTTTAAAACAAGTAATACAGACATGAAGACTTTATATAAAGTGATACTTTATCACAAAACCCTTCATGATCAAGATCCTTAGAGTACATTATTGAGATCGTAAGCCAAATTTATTTAAGGAACAAAGTACACAATATACAAAGAAAATACTCACAAACTAGTACTTCTTCAATAATATACTTATTAATGTAATGGTTGAATTTAAAAGTAATGAAGAAATATATTGTATAATTGTATATAAATATTTAAAATTATAGTTGTATTTTTATTATCAAGCATATCAGTATACATTAAAGGACACGCTGATGCAACACTCAAAACTTTTCATTATTATCCAATACTTTAATCAATACTGATTAATACTCGTGACTATCACCACCTATATACATCTAAGGATATTTATTAATATCCAACAGTATCTATCAATATTGACTGATGGATGTAGACACAGTGGACAAGCCCCATTTCTCTTCAGTAATCTTCTTCCTGATCCATATATCTTTCATAGTGTTCCTTAAGTAGATAACAACACTCCTAGTAATGTAGTAATAGAAACTTGGACAGATAGAATTGTTATCACAGGCAAAAGGATATTTGGTGTTAATATTAATAGATAACAAACTCCAAGAGATGGAAACCACATTCATCCCTCTCATTTGTATGGGAGACTGTGCTATTGTAAATCCAAAGATGTCAGAACAATCAGCACAAAAGCAACACCAAATAATATCTGAAGAATAATTAATAGTCATGATCATTGAAATATGACAAGGTATTCCTCTGGTACTTGAAAATAACCACAAAGGACAATGTAGTTGTCAAAGCAAAGACTAGTCCCACATCTATTCTCTTCAACATATTGGGAGTGTATTTATTGAAACAGGGATAAATGAGAAACTAATAGAGAAGCAGTAAGAAAGCTGGAGTTATAAACTTCATTGTGTTATTTGAAATGAGGCAAGATTTAAAAGATGAATTAAGAAGATCAATACCCTCCATTATATTCCAGTATACTTCATCAGCACAGCTGAGTCCAACAATACAAATCATCAGAGGAATCATACGTAACACTGTCTTCACATTTTTCTACTTCCTCTTCTGTAAAATGACCACCATATATTTCTCCTTACCTAGGTCTAGTCGGGAAGGATAGTCCTCCTCCCAGTAGGTCAAGGCACTACAATTCCTTGGGTACTTGTTCTTCCTGGCATAATTGAGTACTTTAGAAATCAATTTGATAGGATTGATAATAAGAGGAGTACCAATAAATACCAATCAAATAACAAAGTAGTTTGAAATTATTCTTTCTAATTTTTTTTGTACTGTACAGGTACAGATGGTGATGGTGTTGGTCTAGAGAGTCCGCAGAGTTTAGTGATATACCCACAATACCAGAAGTTAATGTACATGTACATGGTTGAGTAAAGATTTAAAATTGTTAATAACTATTAATAATAACTACTAATTAATAATGATGAATAATTAATAAGCCTTAGTACTATTAGAGACCTAGATACGCTTATGCTTATGAAAGCATATGCTTTTAATTAAAGTTAATTTAAGATAGTCTGCTCTCAGTTACAACAATTAACTTCCTTTACTTGTTTTATATTTTCAACACTTCATAGATCACGCAGACATGATATCAATAATTGAAAATGAAAGAGATAAGTGTTTACATCTTTTGCTATTTATTGTTTATATCTGTTTGTATTCCATCTAACCATTAATCTGTCTGTCAAATTATTCCTCTAATCATACTATATTAATCCACCCATCAGATCATCTGTATATCAAGATTTAAAGATGAATTAATAGGATTAGGACCCTTCATTATATTGCAAATACTTAATTTCTAAATCTAATGAAACTAAACACATGAAATGGTTGTTATGATTATATTGTTATATAAGTTACATAGACAAAGGTATAGATAAAACTTACACTGTAAAAAATGATTGGTTGATTTAACCATTATTTGGTTATACAGGTTGCAATTACAAACTTATTTTTGCTAGAAAAGTAAGCATAATACTGTTTTCATTACTAATGTCCTACTGTTTATGTAGCTACATAACCAATAATTTCATAGTACATTAGTAATCAAAGTAGTATTAAGGTTACTTTTTACATATGCAACCCACATAACCATGTATTGGTTAAATTAACTAATCAATTTTTACAGTGTATTTGCTTATTAATAATACTTTGTTTATGTAGCTACATAAAATTATATTAATAATAAAAACATTCTTATTCTTGCTTTTTTGATCAAAATAAATTAATACATGTAACATATATAATATATATTGCAATTAATCAATTATTACAATGGCACACTATTTAATAACAATAAAGGTAAGGCTTACAAAAAAAGAAGTCAAAGAAAATCATAAGAATATTAAAATTGTGTAAAGTAGTAATGAGTGTAAAAATTTATTTATTGAAATGATACACAGTGTTACAATGATTAATATAACTATGCAAGGCCTTGACTTTCAGTCAGTAGACACTGTAGACTGACTCATTTCTTTTTCATATTCTTCTTCCTGGTCCAAATACCTTTCATAGTGTTTCATCAACAATTTGAACTATATTGACTTCATTCTCTCTCACACGGAACTTGTACCATTTAGCTAGTACTATGATATTAACAGTATAATAAAGATAACAACACTCCTAGTAATGTTATAATAGAAACTTAGACAGATAGAATTGTTATCACAGCCAAAAAGATATTTTGTATTGATATTAATAAGATTACCAACTCCAAGACAGGCAAACCACATCCCAACCATCATCCCTCTCATTTGTACAGGAGACTGTGCTATTGTGAAGTCCAAAGATGCTGGAAAACTCAATGCATATGCAACACCATACAATGTCTGAGGAATTAGTAATAGGTCATTGAAATATGACAAGGGATTCCTCTGGTATTTGAATATAACTACATAGGATAATGTGGTTGCCAAAGCAAAGACTAGTCCCACACATATTCTCTTCAACATACTGGGAATGTATTTATTGAAACAAGGATAAATGAGGAACTGATGGAGAAGAAGTAAGAAAACTGGAGTTATAAACTTCATTGTGTTATTTGAAATGAAGCAAGTTTTAAAAAGATGAATTAATAGGATTGGGACCCTTCATCATACTCCAGTATACTTCATCAGCACAGCTGAGTCCAACAATATAAATCATCAGAGGAATCATACGTAACACTGTCTTCACATTTTCTACTTCCTCTTCTGTAAAAGGTCCACCATATTTCTCCTTACCTAGGTCTAGTCGGGAAGGGTAGTCCTCCTCCCAGTAGGTCAAGGCACTACGATTTCTTGGGTACTTATTCTTCTTGGCATAGTTTTAGAACTTTAGCAATTGACTTGATAGGATTGACAATGAGAGGTGTTGTTTCCAGCAAGTGTTTGAAAAAGAAGATAGTTATTACTACCACAGACACTGTTACTCCCGTTAATACATATGACAGTATGCCCAAAAAATTTAAAGAACATCGTTCAAGTTGAAAAATGGTTAATGTTGCTGGTATAACAAAACTATGCCAGTATATGATAGCACTTAAGTCATCTGCTGAAGCTCCTACAAGTTGATCAACATTGAACTGTACAATGTTAGCACGAAAAGCAGTGTATCCAATAGTCCATACACAGAAATCCAAGTGCATATATCACTAAAAATAATGGATTATTGGGCCAATATGCTGCTATTATAAACCCCACACCAGAAATTATCCAAACAGAAAAACACAAAAAGATGCCAGTAACAATGATCTTATAACGTCCTGTCCACACATCAGCTATCAATCCAAGCAATGAGAACAAAAAGAAGAGCATACAAAATCCAACATCAAAAACAATATTAGTTGTACTATTTGGTGTCTGACTTTGCTCAACATTGCTGTACGTGGTAGCTCCAAAATATACTATATATGTAATGTAGTTGTACATTAGAGCATCCCAGACAAGTACTAAGATAGCTGATCGTGAAGACAGATGACAAAAATGGTGAGAGAACCTTGAATGATTTGTCATCATTGAAATGTTGTTCAGCCAAATACTTAATACTAATGAAACTGAAGATATGAAGTGATTGTTTTGATTATATGATTATATAAATGACACATCCAAAAAGTAAAGATGCCACTGTTTTGTTTACTAATGTACTATGGTTTATTTTGGCACATAAACATTAGTATATTAATAATAAAAAAACAATGTTATGATTACTTTTTTGCTGCAAAACTTTAACAATCCAAACAATGAGAACATAAACAAGAACATACAATATCCAATATCAAAACAATATTACCTGTACTATTTGGTGTCTGACTTTGTTGAACATTGCTGTATATGGTTATTATGGTAGCTCCATAATACTTGATACTAATGAAACTGAAGATATTAATTGCTTGTTTTGATTATATGATTATATGTAACCAATAAGGGACCACTTATGTCAAAACGTTTGTGACCTGATTTATGCAAAGGGACTACTGTTAAAACACCTCAAAATATGGTTTTATATACATACAGTTGCCATGAATAGTTGTGCATATATAGCAACTGTATACATTCAAAACTGATTTCGTAAAATCTTCTGGAAGTATACATGGAGAATAAACAACGTGTGATCAACAAATTCAATTTATACATGCAATATATATTTAAATAAAGCAAGTGCAACCTCTATCCTTTACGCTTCCTGATTTTCTTGATTTTTTGATAAGGACAAAAGCTACAGCTAATGTCATACTGTCATTAAGTAGTACATCAGACAAATGTTTTGCCAGAAGTGGTCCCTTATTACAAATCAGGTCACATATAACTTACACATGCAAAAAGTAAAGATGTCATTGTTTTGTTTACTAGTGTACTACAGTTTATGTAGCTACATAAATATTAGTATGTTAATAATAAAAATATTGTTATGTTTGCTTTTTTGATTGAAATAAATTAGAACATGTAACATACATAATATATATTGCAATTAATCAACTAATCAATTATTACAATGGCACACTTGTGTTTTGTTTTTGGAGAATTTACTGTAGATATCTACAATTTAGAAAATGGAATTGAAATTTTCTGTTTAAATTTCCATGTAGGATACTGATGGATACTGACCGATACTAAGTAATAAGTACTTGTTGGTATCCATGATGTAGATACTGATGAGTATTTATGGATATCTGATATGCTCAAAAAGATCCCAATAACAATGATTTTATACTGTCCAGTCAACACATCAGCTATCAGTCCAATCAAAGAGAATGTAATGAAAAGCATATAATTACTTATATACCAAAGATGATATCAGTGATTCTATTTTTGCTGAACACCAGATTTGAACACATAAAATTAGAGCAAAAATACCAGGTTTCTTTGAATCTTCTGGAAATACACATGAAGAATAAACAATGGATGATCAACAAATTCAATTTATACATGTATTATATAATTACTTCGTTATGATATATATGTAATTTGTTTTCTGTTCCACTTTGTACTTTTTTAAAATTGTGTCAATGTACACTGCTATTAATTCCTACAATCACAATAGGTAAAACAAACTAAAGGAAATTAGTGTAATGGAATGTTTTGTTAATATGAGGCAAAGAGCACATAAGTACAATGGAAATGATATAGAGAAAAACTTAAAGCAAGTACAACCTCTACACTTTACACTTCCTGATTTTTTTAAATAAGGACAAAAGCTACAGCAAATGTCATACTGTCATAAGTAGAACGTCAGTACTCAGCACTATGACACCGGCCAATAATGAATACCAGTATATTACATAATTCATAAAATTTTTTTTGGTTTTTAATATATATAAATTTAATTTAAAGTGGAAAAACAATATCCTATAGTATCATAATATAACAAAACATTGAGTTTACATTCCTGAATAGGCTGGTCCACCCCCTTCAGGTGTTACCCAGTTAATATTTTGACTTGGATCTTTAATATCACATGTCTTACAATGAATGCAATTCTGTGCATTGATTTGGAGTCTCATCCCTTCTCCTACCTCCAAGGGTACGTATTCATAAACTCCTGCAGGACAAAACCTTTGTTCAGGACTGTCAAATACTGTTAAGTTTCTCTCAACAGGAATATAGTCGTCCATTAAGGTCAGGTGAGCAGGTTGGTCATGTTCATGATTTGTGCCAGTTAAAGCTACAGAGGTCAAAAGCTTAAAACTGACTTCTCCATCTGGTTTAGGATATTCTATAGGTTTGTAATCTTGAGCAGGACATGACTTTGAAATGTCCAAGGTTCTTTGCCTCGTAACATCCAAATGAAAATTCCTGTGTATGCTATTCCACCCCAGTAGCCAAGGGGAGAATGGAAAGCAGGTCTAGAGTTATAAACTTGCTTCCATACCAAACTGCTTTTTACTCTTTCTTTGTATGCATCCAAATAGAGACCTAGTCACATGAGAGTCACATGACAGTGACATAGTGATAAATGGATGAATAAATAGATCAATACATTGACTAAAGATACTCAGACTCATTCCCATACCTGAAGTTAAAGTCTCATTCTGGTTCTTACTGAGGCTTTAAAAGTAGACTCTGCAGCTAACATACCAGACTTCGTAGCATTGTGAGTACTTTTAATTTTAGGTACATTCATAAAACCTGGACTGCAGCCCATCAGAGCACCACCAGGAAAAGCAAGTTGAGGAATACTCTATAGGAAAATGGACAGACATATATCACAATTGACATGTAGTTTGACCACTTTACTTGTATTCCTCCTTCATTGAGTGCATGTACTCCATATCCTATTCTTGTACCTCCTTCAAAGGTAGGACAAATAGATGGATGTCGCTTCCATTTCTATAGATACCATAATATATCTA
Organism: Gigantopelta aegis; assembly: GCF_016097555.1. Taxonomy (NCBI): domain Eukaryota; kingdom Metazoa; phylum Mollusca; class Gastropoda; order Neomphalida; family Peltospiridae; genus Gigantopelta; species Gigantopelta aegis. The sequence goes on from NW_024532782.1 coordinate 93,315, forward strand.
ATTACTCATACAGCATTGTGTCGTGTCATGTCATGATGATGTTATCACATTCATGTAAACACCAAGAACCACCCAAAACTTCTTACCTGAAACTCTCTTTAAAAGGGTTCAGATAAGACTGGTTCAGGGTTGGCATAATCCAGAGCAATCTATGGACAAAAAAGAGTTTATGTTAAGAGTATGCTACAGTGAAACCTCTTTATAATAAACAATTTGAGACCTATGAAACTATCATTAGTGGAAGTATTTCTCATGTTAAAATTTGAATACACTAAAGTTCTTACATAGAACTACAAACTAATGTCTTTAAATCAGAGCATTATCTATGAGTGGACCCCCAATACAAAGACTAATAATACACTAAAGTATTAGTATGGGACTAGAGCAAGTGTCCTCAATATAGAGGTTATATAATACACTAAAGTATTAGAGTGGGACTAGAACAAGTGACCTCAATATAGAGGTTCTATAATACACTAAAGTATTAGAGTGGGACTAGAACAAGTGTCCTCAATATAGAGGTTGTATAATACACTAAAGTATTAGTATGGGACTAGAACAAGTGTCCTCAATATCGAGGTTATATAATACACTAAAGTATTAGAGTGGGACTAGAACAAGTGACCTCAATATAGAGGTTGTATAATACACTAAAGTATTAGAGTGGGGCTAGAACAAGTGTCCTCAATATAGAGGTTGTATAATACACTAAAGTATTAGTATGGGATTAGAACAAGTGTCCTCAATATAGAGGCTGTATAATACACTAAAATATTAGTATGAGACTAGAACAAGTGTCCTCAATATAATGTTTGTATAATACACTAAAGAAGTTAGGAAAATTAAAGAATATTAAAAGTAGTAATGAGTATAAAAATTATTTTATTTAAATGATACACAATGTTACAATGACTAATACAAAATATGCAGGCTTTAACTTTTCAGTCAGTAGACACTGTGGACTGATCCATTTCTTTTCGGCATTCTTCTTCCTGGTTCAAATATCTTTCATAGTGTTCATCAACAATTTGTAGTATATTGACTTCATTCTCTCTCACACGGAACTTGTACCAATTAGCTAGTACTATGAATACTAACAGTATAATAAAGATAACAACACTCCTAGTAATGTTGTAATAGAAACTTGGACAGATAAAATTGTTATCACACCCAAAAGGATATTTTGTATTAATATTAATGAGATAACCAACTCCAAAACAAGCTAACCACATCCCAACCATCATCCCTCTCATTTGTACAGGAGATTGTGCTATTGTGAACTCCAAAGATGTTGGAACAATCAGTGCAAAAGCAGCACCATAAAATATCTGAGGAATTAGTAATAGGTCATTGAAATATGACAAGGTATTCTTTTGGTACTTGAATATAACCACATAGGATAATGTGGTTGTCAAAGCAAAGACTAGTCCCACACCTATTCTCTTCAACATACTGGGAATGTATTTATAGAAAAAGGGATAAACAAAGAACAGATGGAGAAGCAATAAGAAAACTGGAGTTATAAACTTCATTATGTTACTTGAAATGAAGCAAGATTTAAAAGATGAATTAATAAGATTAGGACCCTTCATTATACTCCAGTATACTTCATCAGCACAACTGAGTCCAACAATACAAATCATCAGAGGAATCATACGTAACACTGTCTTCACATTTTCTACTTCCTCTTCTGTAAAAGGTCCACCATATTTTTCCTTACCTAGGTCTAGTCGGGAAGGATAGTCATCCTCCCAGTAGGTGAAGGCACTACGGTTCCTCGGGTACTTGTTCTTTCTGGCATAATTGAGTACTTTAGCAATCAACTTGATAGGATTGACAATGAGAGGGGTAGTTTCCAACCAGTTTCCGAAAAAGGAATGAGTTATTAATACAACAGACACTGCTACTCCTGTTACCACGTATGACAGGATACGTATGTCAATAAAATTAAAAGAACATCGTTCAAGTTGAAAAATGGTAAATGCAACTGGCACATTAATACTATGCCAGTATATGATAGCACTTAGTTCATCTGCTGAAGCTCCTACAAGTTGATCAACATTGAACTGTACAATGTTAGCACGAAACGCAGTGTATCCAACTACAGCACAAAGATATGAAATTGCATATAGTACAAAAAAATAATGGATTATTGGGCCAATATGCTGCTGTAATAAACCCCACACCAGAAAGTATCCAAGCAAAAAAGGAAAAAAAGATACCAGTAACAATGATCTTATAACGTCCTGTCCACACATCAGCTATCAATCCAAGCAATGAGAATGTAAAGAAGAGCATACAATATCCAACATCAAAAACAATATTAGTCGTATTATTTGGTGTCTGACTTTGTTGAACATTGCTGTATATGGTAGCTTCAAAATATCTCACATATATAATGTAGTTGTACATTAGAGCATCCCAGACAAGTAACAAGATAGATGATTGTGAAGAGACACGGCAAAAAAAAACGAGAGAACCTTGACTGATTTGTCATCATTGAAATGTTGTTCAGCCAAATACTTGATATCTAATGAAACTGAAGATATGAAATGGTTATTATGGTTATATGTAACCTGATTTGCAATAAGGGACAACTAATGTCAAACCTTTGTGACCTAATTTGTGCAAAGGGACAACTGTTAAAACACCTCAAAAAGCGTTTATATATATATACAGCTGCCATGAATAGTTGTGCATTTATAGCAACTTTGTGTATATGCAAAATTGTTTGTTGAGATGTTTTAACAGTGGTCCTTCCTTTATCACAAATAAAGTGACAAATGTTTTGCCAGAAGTGGTCCCTTATTACAAATCAGGTCACATATAACTTACATATGCAAAAAGTAAAGATGTCATTGTTTTGTTTACTAGTGTACTACAGTTTATGTAGCTACATAAATATTAGTATGTTAATAATAAAAATATTGTTATGTTTGCTTTTTTGATAGAAATAAATTAGAACATGTAACATACATAATATATATTGCAATTAATCAACTAATCAATTATTACAATGGCACACTTGTGTTTTGTTTTTGGAGAATTTACTGTAGATATCTACAATTTAGAAAATGGAATTGAAATTTTCTGTTTAAATTTCCATGTAGGATACTGATGGATACTGACCGATACTAAGTAATAAGTACTTGTTGGTATCCATGATGTAGATACTGATGAGTATTTATGGATATCTGATATGCTCAAAAAGATCCCAATAACAATGATTTTATACTGTCCAGTCAACACATCAGCTATCAGTCCAATCAAAGAGAATGTAATGAAAAGCATATAATTACTTATATACCAAAGATGATATCAGTGATTCTATTTTTGCTGAACACCAGATTTGAACACATAAAATTAGAGCAAAAATACCAGGTTTCTTTGAATCTTCTGGAAATACACATGAAGAATAAACAATGGATGATCAACAAATTCAATTTATACATGTATTATATAATTACTTCGTTATGATATATATGTAATTTGTTTTCTGTTCCACTTTGTACTTTTTTAAAATTGTGTCAATGTACACTGCTATTAATTCCTACAATCACAATAGGTAAAACAAACTAAAGGAAATTAGTGTAATGGAATGTTTTGTTAATATGAGGCAAAGAGCACATAAGTACAATGGAAATGATATAGAGAAAAACTTAAAGCAAGTACAACCTCTACACTTTACACTTCCTGATTTTTTTAAATAAGGACAAAAGCTACAGCAAATGTCATACTGTCATAAGTAGAACGTCAGTACTCAGCACTATGACACCGGCCAATAATGAATACCAGTATATTACATAATTCATAAAATTTTTTTGGTTTTTAATATATATAAATTTAATTTAAAGTGGAAAACAATATCCTATAGTATCATAATATAACAAAACATTGAGTTTACATTCCTGAATAGGCTGGTCCACCCCCTTCAGGTGTTACCCAGTTAATATTTTGACTTGGATCTTTAATATCACATGTCTTACAATGAATGCAATTCTGTGCATTGATTTGGAGTCTCATCCCTTCTCCTACCTCCAAGGGTACGTATTCATAAACTCCTGCAGGACAAAACCTTTGTTCTGGACCATCAACACACTGCCAAATTCCTCTCAACAGGAACACTGTCGTCCATTAAGGTCAGGTGAGCAGGTTGGTCGTGTTCGTGGTTTGTGCCAGTTAGAGCTACAGAGGTCAAAAGGTCAAAACTGACTTCTCCATCTGGTTTAAGATATTCTATAGGTTTGCAATCTTGAGCAGGTCGTAGTTGGGCATGATCAGGGACATGACTTCGAAATGTCCAAGGTTCTTTGCCTCGTAACATCCAAATGAAAATTCCTGTGTATGCTATTCCACCCCAGTAGCCAAGAGGAGAATGAAAAGCAGGTCTAAAGTTACGGACTTGCTTTAATTCCTTCCATACCCAACTGCTTTTTACTCTTTCTTCGTATGTATCCAAATAGAGACCTAGTCACATGAGAATCAAATGACAGTGACATAGTGATAGATGGATGAATAAATAGATCAATACATTGACTAAAGATACTCAAACTCATTCCCATACCTGAAGTTAAAGTCTCATTCTGATCTTACTCAGGGAGGGCTTCTGCAGACTCTGCAGCTAACATACCAGACTTCATAGCATTGTGAGTACCTTTAATTTTAGGTACATTCATAAAACCTGGACTGCAGCCCATCAGAGCACCACCAGGAAAAGCAAGTTGAGGAATACTCTATAGGAAAATGGACAGACAGATATCACAATGGACACATAGTTTCACCACTTTACTTGTATTCCTCCTTCATTGAGTGCACGTGCTCCATATCCTATTCTTGTACCTCCTTCAAAGATAGGACGAATAGATGGATGCTGCTTCCATTTCTATAGATACCATAATATATCTAATTACTCATACAGTGTTGTTTAAAATTTAAAATTTTGGGTTCTTCTTGGTGTAACTTGTACTATGATGATGACATCAATATGTGTCATACTGGTTAATAATGATTGTGTGAATACTAGTTTAATTTTTTAGGTTTAGGGTTTAGGATTTAGTGTTTAGGGTACATCTTGTTGTAACTTGAGTATGATGATGACATCACTATGTGTTGTGTTGTGTCATGATGATGTCATCATATTCAAATTACATAAGAGACAATTTGTTCTTACCTGAAACTCTTTAAATGGGTTCAGATATGGGTTGGCATAATCCAAAGAAATCTATGGACAAAAAAAGTTTATGTTAAGAGTATACTACAGTGAAACTCTTTATAATAAACAATTTGAGACTTAGTAAACAATTCTTAGCAGAAATATCACTTATGTTAAAATTTGAAATACACTAAAGTCTTGCATAGAACTACAAACTAGCATTTTTAAATCAGAGTGTTATCTATGAATAGATCCCCAATACAAAGATTAACAATACACTAAAGTATTAGTGTGGGACTAGAACAAGCGTTCTGAAAGTAGTTGTATAATACATTAAAGTATTAGTATGGAACTAGAACAAGTGTCCTCAATATAGAGGTTGTATAATACACTAAAGTATTAGTATGGGACTAGAACAAGTGTCCTCAATATAGAGGTTGTATAATATACTAAAGTATTAGTATGGGACTAGAACAAGTGTCCTCAATATAGAGGTTGTATAATACACTAAAGTATTAGTATGGGACTAGAACAAGTGTCCTCAATATAGAGGTTGTATAATATACTAAAGTATTAGTATAAGACTAGAACAAGTGTCCTCAATATAGAGGTTGTATAATATACTAAAGTATTAGTATGAGACTAGAACAAGTGTCCTCAATATAGAGGTTGTATAATATACTAAAGTATTAGTATGAGACTAGAACAAGTGTCCTCAATAAAGAGGTTGTATAATATACTAAAGTATTAGTATGAGACTAGAACAAGTGTCCTCAATATATAGTTATATAATACTATTAGTATGGGACTAGAATATGATTCCTTAGTACTGATTGTGTTTTAATATTATAGTGTCATTCATGTGGTTGTAATGTACACACCACATATCCACAAGACACTTGAGGTGACCCTTCATAAGATGGTACATAAATGACCCAGCATATGTCCTCCGATCCTAAAAAAGAAAGAGATATACCTATAATTTTAACATAAAGAGAACAAATATCTTACTGTAGGCCAACCAGCAGTGTGTTCTACTAAGCCTGGCTTATGTTTTGCCAGATCAATTTCCCATAACTACAAAGGATTAGAGGGAAGGAGAAAGGAAGAAAGAAAGAAGAAAGGAATGGAAAAGAGATAGTTAGTATTCATGATGATATACTTACTTCTTTCAATCCTATTCCATAGTTTTGTGGCTGACAATTTTGTCTTAAGTTAAATTTTTTATAAAGCTGTTTGGCTAGAAAACCATGACAACCCTCACCAAACAAGGTGACCTTAGCATGTAGTTCCATACCTCTTGCAAAAGTATTCTAAATCAATTGAGTGAAATTTTAACTAGGTTATATTGAACTAACCTTGGGTGATCCATCTTTAGCTACTCCAACATCAACAGTAGCTATACCTTTAACACTACCATCCTCATGATACAATACCTTGACAGAGAGAGAGAGAGAGAGAGAGAGAGAGAGAGAGAAATAGAGAGACATTAGTACTACTACTATCAAAGATTAATCACTTCACTAGCAGCTATTCCAGGATATATTTCTACTCCCATTGCTTCAGCTTGTTCTCCTAACCAACGTACAACGTTTCCTAGTCTCACAATATAGTTGCCATGGTATTCATTGGGAGACCACGAATAATTGGTATGGGAATGCGTCTTTTTTTGGTCAAGATTGCCATTCTATCACCTGTCACTGGAGTGTGGAGTGGAGCCTAAGAGTAATGGTAACCATGGTGATTATTAATGAATATATAATAAGATGTAGTGTGTAGCATAACAAAAATATTTTGAAGAATTTACAACAATATTACTTGTTTGTAACTATGGTAATTTTTAATAAATAATTAATAAAGGACATACCCCTCTCTCTTTCCAATCAGGAAATAACTCCATTAATGCTCTTGGCTCTAATACTGCCCCAGACAAAGTATGTGCTCCAACTTCTGGTGCCCTTTTCCACCACACATACTCTGATATCTTTGTCCACTCTCCTCACTAAGCTGTCTAAGTCTAATAGCTGCAGAAAGACCAGCTGGTCCTGCCCCCACAATTACAACATCACATTCATCAGCCTCACGAGTCATATCAATACCTATAAATAGTAACATGTTATTATATTAAGGCATCTAAACAGTGACAGACATTACATCTTTCTAAACTATTTTTAACCCTTTACCTTCCCATCGAGGATCATTCTCTCGTGATACAACAGAATAATGTGTTGTGATACGAGGATGGGTGGAGCTTCCAGGTGCTACTGAAGTGTGAAGTAGTTGCCTTGCCAACCCTCGCAATGAGTTAACTAAAGAAACAGGAGAAATAAATTTAGCCATTGAGATATAACTGCTAACTACGCAAGGAGAATTATGTAATGATTATAAATAATGCTGATGAAATACTAGAGTTATCTTGCATAATTGGTCCATAGTGATACATTCATTTCATTATATCAATTAGTCAGGTCAAATATACAATATAGATTGTAGCAATACTAATAACATTGTATTATTAAACGTACCGTTTCTTCTAATATGATTAAGACTAAGCATTTTCTCAGAAGTAATAAGAGTAAGAAGTGACAGCTACAAAACCACGCCTATTAGCGACACACCTCCAAAGATTATTAAAGGTAAAGTCTATGTATCCATTTATCAAACACCCATTTATCTGTCCATCAACTCATTCCACCTTCCAATATCTATCCATCACTCATTCATACAGCAATAAATTCAACTCATAGTGACCATAATTACAGGCACATGTTAATTCAGTTCCTCTACAGAGTTAGGACATCATGCCGTGGAATGCTAATTTAGCTGATTATTCTCAACGTGCAATCTCTGTTCTGCTACTAGGACTAACAATATATGGACTTTTCTTTACTGACAAAGGGAGGACATCGAGCATGGACAAGACACAAGAATAAAAAGTTAGAAGATGGACATAGTGACATGGGATCGGATGGTGGGGAAGAAACCAAATAAAGGATCTTAGTACACCATCATTTTGTACAATAAAGGACACACACAATGATCATCATATTGATATCTTAATAGTATTATTAGATTAATTTATTAATTTAATATTCATTATGTCATGATGTAATTAATATTAATTATTACATTCCAAAAGTGATTAACAAGAATTGTTATAAATTATATTATGATTGGTCTACATGTTGGAAAAAAAAACAAATAATAATATAGAATATCACAAGTATAGATTGTATATCAAGGTAAAGGTTCATTTAAAGCCGAGCACCAAAGTTTGGTATACCATATTGAGGTTGGTAACTGACGTCTATCATGTGATTGTCATGTGATACTACTTAGGAGGTTTTATCAGTGTTCTCAGAGGTTTAAAGGTGTTCATTAATAAATCATCTTAAACTACTTATCATGATCTATATAAACCTGAAAAACTAAGGATTTCTTTGGTCAGTTTGTAGAATGTGTCAATTATGATATATATATATATTCATGGAGTTATAGTAATGTTAATGGTGGTTATAGACTTATAGTTAATATATAGACAAACAGTTCTGTGAAACTATGTACATTATGATTTCAGCTAATATGATTAGATCATATATGATTATATTAAAATAGAACTTTCATCAGTTAACATATACTTTCTCACTAAATGTAACACATGTAATAAATGTCTTGTTTTTGTTATTTACTAATAATAACAACTTTAGAAGTATTTCTCTGTACATATACAGTTGTCTGTTTACACAGCATGCAACCCTCCTTGCTAACTAAAAAACAGTCATGAGTGGGTGTACATGTTATATTTAGGTTACATATGACCATATTAGGAGTTATTTTGTGATAATAGTATTTTATAATATTGTCATTATTCTGAAGACTTACAAATGTATTTTTTGGAGTTTATGTTCTGTTTATATTGCAGTAAAATATGTTCCTTTATGTGTTATACTTCATGTATAAATACTATATGTACATTATAATAGTGGGACAATGAATACTTTGGAATACTTGAGTATACACATAATATTTGTTTAGTTTCTTTTGGTTAACATACTCAAAGAGACAAAACTCTGAGAGGGGAACACCTTAATTGTTTCCACTTAACCTGAAAACCCACTGCTAACATAATAGACCATTGATATGATAACAGAGATGTTAGTACATAAATTTATAAATAGAATGACTGAGGAATAAGTATGTTTTTAATTAAAATGTTAATTGATTATATAGTGAATCAGTTGTAATTGTGTACAATTCAAAACACATCACTTTAAATATTTCATGAAATAAACTTCATAATTACATTAATGTATAATGAAATCAATATTGCAGAACCATTATTAATATATGCAGTATCTGTATGCTAAATTGTTTTTTAGAAGTATTTGTTTGATTGTTGCTAATGGTAATGCAATTTTTTATCTTTGTACAAATTCAACCATGGTTTCTCATTTGTTAAGAAATTGGCTTACAAAATGAGTAATCCACTACTAGTAACTTAAACCACATCACATCTTAAAACTTTAGTAAAAAAAGTTATGTGTAGGACTCTTCATTTGATCAAAAGTAAACATGATGTTGTTTTCATTAATAATAATAAAATGTTTTTATAGCTATGTAAGCAATAGTACATTAGAAATAAAAACAGTATATTATGTTTTTTTGATGAATGTAGGTTTGCTATATTCACCTAAATAATCATATACTAGTTAAATCAACCAATCAAGTTTTTCAGTAGCATATATGGTTTTGTAAAAAATTAATAGATGTTTTATTTATTAAAATTCAATACTACAGATATTATATTACATTACATTACATTAGCTATATAAACTAACCTAAACTTTAATAATAACTTTATCTGATACAATTTGACCATAAAAGCAAAAGCATCATTTATATATCTCACGAAAGACAATAGGTTAGTTGACATAACTAATATAGTGTAGTGGTTTTAGCCATGCACTCACATATATATTTATAATCTTGTCATATTTAACATATACAGCATATATTATGGCCTAAAAATAAAACATCTATACAACAACAGGGAGGACAGTAATATTTTGTTCATACCAGAAGGATACACAGAACAACATAATATGTTAATACTTTAAAGTGTAGCAAATAAAATTATAAGACAATACAAAACAATGCACAAAATTTTTGAAAGGAAATTAACTATATACAAATATATTTAATGAACATTAAAACTAATATAACCTTATAATTATTTAAAATACACAATAAACTAAATTTCATGTTTTTGACTCATGCAAAATGTTTCCTAATTTGTAAATATTGGTCTTTTTAAGTTGTCAATAGTTAATATTCATCACTGCTCACTCTGACATTAGTTCCCATATTTTCGTTATTGCACATTTGTACTCCATTGATCACTTTCTTGAAGTTCCACCATGGTATTGCTATTATTACTATGAAAATAACAAATAATCCTAACAATTGAAAAATTTCTGCAACATGAAATAGAAACATAAGATCACGTGCTATGTGAAAAGAACCACTTAAAAAAGAAATGATACACATAATAAAAATTAGAAAATATTCGCAATATTTTTCCAGTTATTTTACATTTTTTGGTTGCCTGATCACCATTAGTAATTTTAAGTACAATCCAAGGTATAACAGCAATTAAAAATGATAACACTACAAAAAAACCTCCAGTGGCACTAAAAGATGCACTCAAGTCAAATGCTAATCTAAAACATATTACATCAGAAACAGGAACTTCATCTAAACAGTCAATTCATCATTAGATATATTAAAGCAGTAATCCAAATTTGGTATATAATCATCAACACAACTGAATGATATTTTGAACAAGAAGTTTTCCAGAATATCGCAAGTGACAATGAGAAGACTTGAAATACTAACAAGACAAGTTCATAAACAAATATGTTTGGAACGTAATATTTGTTAAAGATAATTGTCTGAGGGTTTTCTTTAGAATCATCATCTCCTGGTTTGAAGACATTTCCAAACATATAGCGTACTACACTATGCATATACCAAGGTTTGACGTATTTTAGGACTCGAATTATCCGCTTACTGCATTTTCTTCAGGACACTTATGCCAAACACATATGAACCCAAATGGTATGCATAAGACAAATGGTAGAAGTGAAAACAATGCAATTGGAATGATGTGGAAAAGGAAAAGGGCCAAAAACTTAGCTGCCATTCCTAAAACTAGCTACATTATGATCAAAACTAAATAACGCTTCTCTTTTAAGCTTACATAAAAATATGGGCGGGGGGTGACACAAAGAATAGAATTTGATACTAGCTGGAGCAGATTACTGATAACCAGCAAATATGGTGAGAAATATTTTACACTCTTACTCAATTTATCTGATAGTCTAACTTGATAATTTATTAGTATACTCTTTCTTATCATCATATCATGATGTGATTAAAAAATTGATCAGTACATGTTATAAGTGAGTGTATTGAGAAAGTCAGATAGAGTATCACATGTCATAATTAGAATATGTCAATCATGTTGCCTCATATGTTAATATAATAGTGACTACTGACAATATGGTTACAGTTAATTGAAAGGAAATGTATGGAGCACTAATAACAGAATACTATACTTTAATATAAATTTTGGTTTATGGTGTGGAGAATAGAGTTAAATTTCTTGTAGTGGTACTCAAGACATTACCTAATTGAAATGTATAGATGTTTAATATATTGCATCAATGTTCACAGTAGCTATTATAACCAATATATAGCTCATGTAATTATATTATTAAATACAATGTCATTAGTTAGTTAATACTCACTACATGTAAATGCCATACAAAGTCAAGTAAAGTGCTAAGCATATCAAGGTTGGTAGCTGAGGTCTATCATGTGATTATCATGTGATATTACTTGGGAGGTTTTATCAGTGTTCTCAGAGGTTTAAAAGTGTTCATTAATAAATCATCTTAGACTACTTATCATGTTCTATATAAACCTGAAAAACAAAGGATTTCTTTGGTCAGCTTTGTAGAATGTGTCAATTATGTAATATATTGATTCATGTAGTTATAGTAATTTTAATGGTGGTTATAGACTTATAGTTAATGTATAGACAAACAGTTCTGTGAAACTGTATACATTATGATTTCAGCTAATATGAGTAGATCATATATGATTATATTAAAATAGAACTTTCATCAGTTAACATATACTTTCTCACTAAATGTAACACATGTAATAATGTCTTGTTTTTGTTATTTACTAATAATAACAACTTTAGAAGTATTTCTCTGTACATATAAGTTATCTGTTTACACAGCATGCAAACCCTCTTTGCTAACTATTTTTTTAAAAACAGTATGAGTGGGTATTACATGTTGTATATAGGTTACATATGACCATATTAGGAGTTATTTTGTGATATAGTAGTTTCATACTATTATATGATGCTATGTGTATACAAACAAATTAGTCATTAACCTTGTGGCTTAATACTCATATTCCATTACTATTATTATCTTGTCTATATATGGCTATTTAACCAAATATAACTATACAGGTTATGTGTAGGATACTATGTGTGTACAAACACATTAGTCATTAACCTTGTGGCTTAATAATCATATTCCATTACTATTATTATCTTGTCTATATATGGCTATTTACACCAATATATGACTATACAGGTTATGTGTAGGACTCTCATTTTGATCAAAAGTAAACATGATGTTGTTTTCATTAATAATAATAAAAATGTTTTTATAGCTATGTAAGCAATAGTACATTAGAAATAAAAACAGTATTATGTTTTTTTGATGAATGTAGGTTTACTATATTCAACCTATATAATCATATACTAGTTAAATCAACCAATCGAGTTTTCAGTATGGTTTTCCATATATACTGTGATGATGTAAAATTAATAGATGTTTTTATTTATTTAAATTCTATACTGCAGATATTATATTATATTACACTATACGTTAGCTATATAAAGTAAACTAAAACTTAAATTAAACTTTATCTTATACAATTTGACCATAAAAGCAAAAGCATCATTTATATTTTCATAGTGATTGAAGACAATACGTTAGTTGATATAACTAATATAGAGTAGTGGCTTTAGCCATGCACTCACATATATAGATATAGTTTTGTCACATTTAGTACAGATATATACAGCATATGTTATGGCCTAAAAATATGAAACAGGGAAGACAATAATAATTAGTTTATACCAAAAGGATACATACAATGACAATATGCTAATACTTTAAAGTGTAGGAAACAAAATATAAGACAACACAAGACAATAAATAATGACACTAAATCTAGGTCACAGAGTTATTGAAAGGAATTTAATTATACACAAAATATATATTTAATAAACATTATGCTATATTATTCAAATTCACAAAAAACTATATTTCATGTTTCTTGGTAATTGACTCATGCAAAATGTTCTCAATTTGTAAGTAGGTATCTTTTTAAGTTGTCAAGAGTTGATATTCATCACTGCTTACTCTGACATTAGTTCCCATAATGTCATTATTACACATGTACACTCCATTGATCACTTTCTTGAAGTTCCACCATGGTATTGATATTATTACTATGAATGTAAAAAATAATCCTGTTACTTGAAATAATTTTGCAATATGAACTAGAGACTTACGATCAATTATTACTTGAAAAGAATAATTAAAATAAAAAACAACAACCATAATCAAAATTAAAAAACACGTAATATTTTTCCAATTCTTTTACATTTTTTTGGTTGCCTGATCACCATTAGTAATTTTAAGTACAATCCAAGGTATAACAGCAATTAAAAATGATAACACTACAAAAAACCTCCAGTGGCACTAAAAGATGCACTCAAGTCAAATGCTAATCTAAAACATATTACATCAGAAACAGGAACTTCATCTAAAACAGTCAATTTCATCATTAGATATATTAAAGCAGTAATCCAAATTTGGTATATAATCATCAACACAACTGAATGATATTTTGAACAAGAAGTTTTCCCAGAATATCGCAAGTGACAATGAGAAGACTTGAAATACTAACAAGACAAGTTCATAAACAAATATGTTTGGGAACGTAATATTTGTTAAAGATAATTGTCTGAGGGTTTTCTTTAGAATCATCATCTCCTGGTTTGAAGACATTTCCAAACATATAGCGTACTACACTATGCATATACCAAGGTTTGACGTATTTTAGGACTCGAATTATCCGCTTACTGCATTTTCTTTCAGGACACTTATGCCAACACCATATGAACCCAAATGGTATGCATAAGACAAATGGTTAGAAGTGAAAACAATGCAATTGGAATGATGTGGAAAAGGAAAAGGGCCAAAACTTAGCTGCCATTCCTAAAACTAGCTACATTATGATCAAAACTAAATAACGCTTCTCTTTTAAGCTTACATAAAAATATGGGGCGGGGTGACACAAAGAATAGAATTTGATACTAGCTGGAGCAGATTACTGATAACCAGCAAATATGGTGAGAAATATTTTACACTTCTTACTCAATTTATCTGATAGTCTAACTTGATAATTTATTAGTATACTCTTTCTTATCATCAATATCATTGATGTGATTAAAATTGATCAGTACATGTTATAAGTGAGTGTATTGAGAAAGTCAGATAGAGTATCACATGTCATAATTAGAATATGTCAATCATGTTGCCTCATATGTTAATATTAATAGTGACTACTGACAATATGGTTACAGTTAATTGAAGGAAATGTATGGAGCACTAATAACAGAATACTATACTTTAATATAATTTTTGGTTTATGGTGTGGAGAATAGAGTTAAATTTCTTGTAGTGGTACTCAAGACATTACCTAATTGAAATGTATAGATGGTTTAATAATATTGCATCAATGTTCACAGTAGCTATTATAACCAATATATAGATCATGTATTATATTATTAAATACAATGTCATTAGTTAGTTAATACTCACTACATGTAAATGCCATACAAAGTCAAGTAAAGTGCTAAGCATATCAAGGTTGGTAGGTACAATCCAAGGTATACAGCAATTAAAAATGATAACACTACAAAAAAAACCTCCAGTGGCACTAAAAGATGCACTCAAGTCAAATGCTAATCTAAAACAAACTATGTCAGAAACAGGAATATCATCTAAACAGTTAATTTCTTCAGAGGATGATGAATCAGATATATTAAAGCAGTGATCAAAATTTGGTATATAATCATCACAACTAAATGATATTTTGAACAAGAAGTTTTCCCAGAATATTGCAAGTGACAATGAGAAGACTTGAAATATTAGCAGGACAAGTCCATAAACAAAAAGGTTTGGAACGTAATATTTGTTGAAGATAATTGTCTGAGGGCTTTCTTTAGAATCATCATCTCCAGGTTTGAGAACTTTTCCAAACATATAGCGCACCAAATTATGCATATACCAAGGTTTGAGGTACTTTAGGACTCGAATTATTCGCTTACTGCATTTTCTTTCAGGATACTTACGCCAATACCATATGAACCCAAATAGTATATACAAGAAAAGTTGTAGTTGTGAAAACAACCCAATTGGAATGACGTAGGGAAGGTAATAGTCCCAGAAGTTAGCTGGCATTCCTAAACTAGCTACATCTTGATCAAAACGAAATAACGCTCCTCTTTAACTTTGCATGGATATGGGCGGGGTGACACAAAGAATGTTCTAATAGAATTTTGATACTAGATTCCTGATAAGCAGCAAATATGGTGAGAAATATTTTACACTTCTTATTCAGTATCTGATAATCTGACTTGATTAATTTATTAGTATACTTTTCTTATCATCATATCATTGATTTGATTAAGGTAAAAATATCTGAAATTTTTTTTCAGCTTTTTTTGATGGAATCATGTAAAGATACTTGTTCTAATAATTGATCATGCTTTAAAAAATTTTCTAAACCCTAGTACTTTGCAGAAATGTAGTTTGATTCCTTAATATCTGCAATATTTGGAGACATCAAATAATAATATTAAAGAACCTACAGAGCTGAAACTTTTGAAAATTAAAGATGAAGTCAATTACTACAATTATACGGATGGATTTATATCTGCAATAATATTTGGCATTTTTACAAAGCTATAAACCTTGCTTACTTTAATCACTATTATTATTATATGTTATACAAATCGTACAAAGAAATGCATACGTAGAAGTACTAAAAATTGATCATTTCGTTCTTGAACTTGTCAGTAGGTTGTTACATTATCCATAGAATCAAAAATCACTACAACAGTATCTAACAGTGCAAAAGTCGCCATCTTGATAATGAATAATCGATTTTCATTAATTAAAGGCAATGAATACACTTAGTGTCAGGTTATTGATAAGTGACTTTCGCGGGGTTAAAATTGTTAAATATATTATTACTTTTTATATTATTGTTGTTATTATTGTTATTAAAGCATGGACTGCTTTGAGATGAAGGCACATAAGACTACAAACAATAATAATAATAATAATAATAGCAATAATAATTAATACATTTCATTTAACTATTCTAACCCCGCAAAAGTCACTTATCAAATTAACTATATACAAAGTACATATTTACTGAACATTAAACTAATATTAGGTTATAATTATTCACATGCACAATAAACTTAATTTCATATGTTTCTTGTTAATTGACACATACAAAATGAGACCAATTAAGACCACAGTAAGTTTCATTATATTAGCCAAAAAATATTCGACTGACTGACAATTAAATTGAGATGCAACTAATATTTATCCCTGCTCATCCTGATATTAGATCCCATATTGTCGTTATTGTATGTGTTGCCACATGTAACCTATTAGCGAAACCAATCAATCAAATTATTAAGGTAAAAATATCTGAAATTTTTTTTCAGCTTTTTTTGATGGAATCATGTAAAGATACTTGTTCTAATAATTGATCATGCTTTTAAAAAATCTTTTTAAACCCTAGTACTTTGCAGAAATGTAGTTTGATTCCTTAATATCTGCAATGCTTTGGAGACGTCAAATAATAATATTAAAGAACCTAGAGAGCTGAAACTTTTGAAAATGAAAGATGAAGTCAATTACTACAATTAAACGGATGGATTTATTTCTACAATAATATTTGACATTTTTACAAAGCTATAAACCTTGCTTACTTTAATCACTATTATTATTATATGTTATACAAATCGTACAAAAGAAATGCATCTGTAAAAGTACTAAAAATTGATCATTTTCGATCTTGAACTTGTCAGCAGGTTGTTACATTATCCATAGAATCAAAAATCACAACAACAGTATCTAACAGTGCAAAAGTCGCCATCTTGATAATGAATAATCGATTTTCATTAATTAAAGGCAATGAATACACTTAGTGTCAGCTTATTGATAAGTGACTTTCGCGGGGTTAGAATAGTTAAATAAAATGTATTAATTATTATTGCTATTATTATTATTATTATTATTGTTCGTAGTTTTATGTGCCTTCATCTCAAAGCAGACCATGCTTTAATAACAATAATAACAACAATAATAAAAATAGTAATAATATATTTAACTATTTAACCCCGCGAAAGTCACTTATCAATAAGCTGACACTAAGTGTATTCATTGCCTTTAATTAATGAAAATCGATTATTCATTATCAAGATGGCGACTTTTGCACTGTTAGATACTGTTGTTGTGATTTTTGATTCTATGGATAATGTAACAACCTGCTGACAAGTTCAAGATCGAAAATGATCAATTTTTAGTACTTTTACGGATGCATTTCTTTGTACGATTTGTATAACATATAATAATAATAGTGATTAAAGTAAGCAAGGTTTATAGTTTTGTAAAAATGTCAAATATTATTGTAGAAATAAATCCATCCGTATAATTGTAGTAATTGACTTCATCTTTCATTTTCAAAAGTTTCAGCTCTCTAGGTTCTTTAATATTATTATTTGACGTCTCCAAAGCATTGCAGATATTAAGGAATCAAACTACATTTCTGCAAAGTACTAGGGTTTAAAAGATTTTTTAAAGCATGATCATTATTAGAACAAGTATCTTTACATGATTCCATCAAAAAAAGCTGAAAAAAAATTTCAGATATTTTTACCTTAAGTCCATGCATATATAGCTCCCATATAATGTGATATGAAACAAATTGATGCTTTTATTTCTTTACTACAGATATTACATTACATTACACTACATTAGCTATATCAACTAATGTAAACCTTAATCATAATCTTACCTGATATGACATGAACATAAAAACAAATGCATTTTTCATTTGATTAAAGTTATAGGTCAGTTTACATAACTAATGTAGCGTAGCTGTGATGATGCAATCGTCATAGATAGATAGATAGATAGATAGATAGATAGATAGATAGATAGATAGATAGATAGATAGATAGGTAGGTAGGTAGGTAGTTAGGTAGGTAGTAGGTAGGTAGGTAGGTAGGTAGATAGATATAGATATAGTTAGATATATAGATATAGTTATAGTTTTCTCTAGTATTTTGTTCACAACAAAAGAATTTACATACAAAAACAAATTGCTAATACTTTAAGTGCAACAAACAAAATTATAAGACAATGCATAATGACACTAAATCTAGGTCACAGAATTTATGAAAGGAAATTAACTATATACAAATATATATTTTAAAAAAAACATTAAAACTAATATAGGATTACTATTATTCACATGCACAATAAAATAAATTTTATATGTTTCTTGTTGACTGACACATACAAAATGTTTTCAATTTGTAAGTAATGATCTTTTTAAGTTGTCAATAGTTGATATTCATCACTGCCCACCTTGACATTACATTCCATATTGCCATTATTGCCCATGTGTACTCCATTGATCACTTTCTTGAAGTTCCACCATGGTATTCCTAGTATTACTGTGAAAGCAAATAATAATACTGCCACTTGAAAAGACTCTGCAATACGGAATAGAAACTTACGATCAAATGCTACTTTATAAAACTTATGAAAATAATAGACGACAAATATAATCAAAAATAAAAACACATCGTAATATTTTTCCAGTTATTTTACATTTTTTGGTTGCCTGATCACCATTAGTAATTTTAAGTACAATCCAAGGTATAACAGCAATTAGAAATGATAACACTATAAAAAAACCTCCAGTGGCGCTAAAAGATGCACTCCAGTCAAATACTAGCCTAAAACAAACTATATCAGAAAAAGGAATATCATCTAAACAGTTAATTTCTTCAAAGGATGATAAATTGGATATATTAAAGCAGTGATCAAAATATAATATATAATCATCACAACTGAATGATACTCTGAATAAGAATTTTTCCCAGAATATTGCAAGTGACAATGAGAAGACTTGAAATATTAGCAGGACAAGTCCATAAACAAAGAGATTTGGAACATAATATTTGTTGAAGATAATTGTCTGAGGATTTTCTTTAGAATCATCATCTCCAGGTTTGAGAATTTTTCCAAACATATAGCGTACCACACTATGGATTGACCAAGGTTTGCAGCATTTTAGGACTCTAACTATTCGCTTACTGCATTTTCTTTCAGGATACTTACGCCAGTACCATATGAACCCATATGATATGCATAAGACAAGTGGTAGAAGTGAAAGCACTACAATTGGGATAACGTAGATTAGGTAAAAGACCAAGAAGTTTGGTGTCATTGTTCAAAATAAAAATACCTTGAATCGCAAAGGAATGCTTCTATTTAAGTCTGCGTGCACGTGGATTACAAAAGAATGTGCTGATGCAAGACATACGCATTTTTACAGTAGTTGGGATCATATAATAATAGTTTTAACATTCCATTCTCACAATTCTTTAAAAGCGTTCTGTTTTTTTTTAACCAAGGTCTTGCATGGTTATCACAATTTCATTGATATGATTATAAGCCTAATACTATAGAGTACCAAATTTAAATGAGTCAAATACTACCATATATATACTGATATATATATACATACATATATATATATATATATATATATATATATATATATATCAGTATATATATATTATATGTATGATTGTTTTTGACTTATTTGAATTACCACAAAGCCAAACTAGTCTAAGATAATATGTTCACTGTAAAAATTAAATTGTTATTTTAACAATTACTTTGTACTTTACATCAGTGGGTTACTATGGAATATAGAATTTATGTGAATTACTCATTGTGTAATTTGTTGGCATGTAAAAGTACAACATACCGAGAAATTACACAATGAGTAATTCACAAAAAATTCTATATATCATAGTAATCCACCGATGTAAACTACAAAGTAATTGTTAAAATAACAATTTAATTTTTACAGAGAAATTTAAAGCCAATTAGAAATCAAAGAGTAATCTTAGGAGATCATTGTCCAATAACTGAAGCCATTAGCAAGAGATGGAAATTATTTCAACTGAAGTAACCAGTTAATTCAATTGGAATAGTATTTGATCATGGTTTGAATTGTTGGTCAATAAACTACAAAGATTACTTTTGGGTTGTAGTTGTCTTTATATTAATTGAGTTTGACTTTGTATAATAATAGTTTTAACATTCCATTCTCACAATTAATTAAAAGCGTTCTGTTTTTTAACCAAGGTCTTGGTTATCACAATTTCATTGATATGATTATAAGCCTAAGAGGAATATTTTCTTGAGGATATCCTGTGATAGGATAAGTCTGTTCCACCAGAAGAAAAAGGAATGGCAGGAGGTTAAGCATATGAGGAAGGTGCATTGCCAGTAGAATAATCACATGTTTACATAACTATTTTTTTATAAAAAAAAAACAGTTTATTTGCATAAATAAATTATTTTAACATAAAAAACAGTTTATGTAAACAGACATCACATTTCATGTTTACCATAACTCATCATATTCGTACGTATTCCTGCAGGAATATGTTTTATATATTTATATATAACTATAAAGAATTATTACTCAATTAACTGCCTATAATTTGTCGGACGAGAGATGACACCCAATCATCTTGAGCAGTAATACGTGTATACTCTCATTAATAACTGCGTCAAAAATATAGATAATAACAGTATTGATCTTAGTTTAGATAAATGAACCTTTTAATCATAGACCATCAATAGTAATAAAACTCACTAGCTTTCAAAGCCTATGGTTCCTTCTAGAGATCTTTGGGTGTTAGAAAAGAAAAAACTGCATACATGTAAACAAAATTATTTTAAAAACTCTAATGTAAATTTTATTTATAAATTTTGAGTTTAAAATACATGTATAATTTAAAGCAACGTACACTAATTAGCTACTATATATTGTGTTCAATTTTTGAGTAGATAGACTAGTACTGCTGATGTGGATATGCTTCAGGTGGATAAGGAGCAGGTTGCTGAGGAAGATATCCCTCATACAGATAGCCATGGCCAGCTTGTTGCTGAGGAGGATACCCTTCGAAATTAAAAGGAATTTGAAAGCCAGCATATTGAGCATGCATGCTGAGGAGGATAACCCTCAAGAGGATAGCCAGCAAATTGCTGAGGTAGATACCCTCCAAGTGGCTGTAGAGGATAAGGAGGAGGAGTTCTTGAGAATATCCTGTGGTAGGATAAGTCTGTTCAGGATGTCCACCAGCAGGACAAGGAATGGTAGGAGATTCAGAATATGAGGAAGATACATTGCCAGCAGAATAATGCATATTGGTATCATTAGTAACATTAGTGGTAGTAGTGGTTGTTGGTAAACCTGCTACAACAGTAGAACAAAGTGTGTAAATACCTTTACGACATTTAGCACAAATACCCACACCCAGATAACAACATATACACAATGGAATGGCAATGACAAGAACACATATAACCACTATACATGCCATCACTCCTCCTATAATAGCACCAAGATTGCTACTGCTAGCACCTAGAGATAAAAACAACAACAAAGCTTGCTAAAAAATTTAGACTATAAATTATTTTTCTATGATCTTGAAGAAATCAAACAATTATTTAATCATTTTGACTTATGCTATAGTTACATAGGAATAATATCATACGCATTGTAAGCACATTATTTGTATAGAGTGGAACACCTTAATTGTTTCCACTTAACCTGAAAACCCACTGCTAACATAATAGACCATTGATATGATTACAGAGATTTTAGTACATAAATTTATAAATAAAGTGACTGAGGAATAAGTATATATTTTATTAAAATATTAATTGATTATATAGTGAATAAGTAGTAATTGTGTACAATTCAAAACACATCACTTTAAATAATTCATACAAATAAACTTCATAATTACATCAATGTATAATGAAATCAATATTGTAGAACCATTATTAATATATGCAGTATCTGTATGCTAAAATTGTTTTTTAGAAGTATTCATTTGACTTGTCGCTACTGGTAATGTGATTTTATGCTTGCACAAATTTCCACCATAATTTTTTCAATTGTTAAGAACATTGTGCTACAAATGAATAATCCACTGCTAGTAACTTACAACCACATCACATCTTATAACTCGTATTGTCTCGTAAAAGACAATACGAGACAATACATAATGACACTAAATGTTTAAATTTATAAAATACATAATTTTTGATGGAAATTAACTATTATATATACAAAATATATATTTAAAAAACATTAAAACTAATATTAGGTTATAATTATTCAAATGCATAAACTAAATTTTATATGTTTCTTGTTAATTAACTTGTGCAAAATGTTCTCAATTTGTAAATATTGGTCTTTTTAAGTTATCAATAGTTTCATATTCATCTCTACTCACTCTGACATTAGATTCTGTATTGTCATTATTGCACATTCCATTAATTACTTTCTTGAAGTTCCACCATGGTATTGCTATTATTATCGTGAAAGTAGCAGATAATGCTAATACTTGAAGAAGTTTTGCAGTATGGAATATAGTAAACTGATCTCCAATAATTAATAGAATATTGTATTAACATAAGAAATAACAAACATAATAAAAATCAAAACACATAGTAATATTTTTCCAGTTATTTTATATTTTTTAGTTGCCTGATCACCATTAGTAATTTTAAGTACAATCCAAGGTATAACAGCAATTAAAAATGATAACACTACAAAAAAACCTCCAGTGGCGCTAAAAGATGCACTCCAGTCAAATGATAACCTAAAACAAACTATATCAGAAAAAGGAACTACATCTGAACAGTGTAAGATGATAAATCAGACATATTAAAGCAGTGATCAAAATTTGGTATAATAATCAACACAACTGAATGATATTTCGAACAAGAATTTTTCCCAGAATATTGCAAGTGACAATGAGAAGAGTTGAAGTGTTAGAAGGACAAGTCCATAAATATAGATATTAGGAAACGTAATAATTGTTGAAGATAATTGTCTGAGGGTTTTCTTTAGAATCACCATCTCCACGTTTGAAGACATTTCCAAACATATAGCGCACAACTCTATGCATATACCAAGGCTTGAAGTACTTTAAGACTCTTATTATATGCTTACTGCAATTTCTTTCAGGACACTTCTGCCAGCACCATATGAACCCAAATGGTATACATAAGAATAATGGTAGAAGCGAAAAAACAATCCAATTGGAATGATGTAGGAAAGGTAACAGGACAAGAAGTTAGCTGCCATTCTAAAACTAGCTATATCTTGACCAAAACTAAATAATAACGCTTCTCTTTTAAGCTTGCAAAATATGGGCGGGGTGAAAATTTTGATACTAGATTCCTGATAAGCAAACAAATATGGTGAGAAATATTTTACACTTCTTACTCAATATATATGATAGACTGAGTTGATCAAATTATTAACATACTCTTTCTTATCAAGTTATCATCATATCATTGATGTGATTAAAATTGATCAGTGCATGTCGTAAGTGATATGTGTTGTGTATTGATATGTAGGAGAAAATTAAATAACGAGATAGAGTTCCACACATTTCATAAATTAAAATATATCAGTCATGTGTTGCCTCATATGTTAATATTTATGGTGACTAGTGACAATATGTTACAGTTAATTGAAAGGAAATGTATAGAGCACCAGTAACAGAATACTATACTTTAATATAATTTAAGTTCATAGGTTATAGAGTTAAATTTATTGTAGTTGCACTCTAGACATTACCTAATTGAAATGTATAGATGGTTTTAGTAATGTTACATCAGTGTTCACAGTGGGTATTATAACCAATATAAGGATTATGTATAATTTTGTTAAATACAATGTCATTACTTAGCTAATATTCACTACATGTAATACATACTATACAAAGTCAAGTAAAATCCTAATAATAATAATTACTAGAGTCACTATACTCAGCTGTACTGTGCATAATGTACATGCTTCTTACATAACAAATGTCTATCAAAATAAACAATCATAAATGGGCCAGGCCTCTAAGTTTATAGGTCATATAAATTGTGTTTTACCATAACTGTACTGGGACATGATGTTATATAGTTTTATTACAGTATTGTCACTTTGTCTTAAGAATTAATACATGTAGATTCTCAGTTCAACTGCAGTGTAAGCTAGGACAACCTTTGCACTCTTAGCCCAATTACTAACTGTAAACAATCATGCATTGCTATACAAGTTTGTCTTAAGAATTAATACATGTAGATTCTCAGTTCAACTGCAGTGTAAGCTAGGACAACCTTTTCACCTCTTAGCCCAATTTACTAACTGTAAACAATCATGCATTGCTATAAAAGTGTGACTTTTTTGCCTAGTTTCATACAACTGATGAAGGCCTTTGGCCGAAACGTTCTGTACTTTTTTCAGAATATATTTTTATCACGTTCATAAAGCTCAAATAATCTTTCTTCTTACAAACATGAATAACGTGGTAAAGAAACTCCCAACTTCATTTATATTATGTTTATAAAGCATCAAACAATATAATACTGTTGTGATTTACTATGGAATTAACAGTTCAATAGAATTAACAGTTCATGTAGTTCAACAATATCATCCTCAGAGAGAGCATGTATGTAGGGTGTCCTCATGTAAATTTTATTTTATACTGACTGCCTCACATGCACACATCTGGCATTCATGATAATTCAATATACTACTGTTTTCATTATTAAATATACTATGGAATTAACAGTTTATGTAGCTCAACAATATCATTCCAAGAGAGAGCACATATGTTGTATAAAAGGGTGTTATCGTGTAAACTTTACAATAACAGCCCTCACATCCACACATCTGGCATTCATGATAATTCAATATCCTGTTTTCATTACTAAATATACTATGGAATTATCAGTTTATGTAGTTCAACAATATCATTCCAAGAGAGAGCACTTATGTTGTATAAAAGGGTGTCATCATGTAAACTTTATAATAACAGCCCTCACATGCACACATCTGGCATCCATGATAATTCAATATGCTGTTTTCATTACTAAATATACTATGGAATTATCAGTTTATGTAGTTCAACAATATCATAATGATTCCAAGAGAGAGCACATATGTTGTATAAAAGGGTATCCTCATGTAAACTTTATAATAACAGCCCTCACATGCACACATCTGGCATCCATGATAATTCAATATACTGTTTTCATTACTATTTACTATGGAATTAATGGTTCATCTAGTTCAAATGATGATGTTCATATAAAAAGACATCTTGTCATTTCAATGTGTCCTTTGTAGGTTCATCAATATATTATAAACCTAATATTAAGTTACCACAAAGCCAAACTTAATCTAATCAACTTGTATAAAGCCAACTACAAGCCAAAAGTAATCTTTATAACTTATTATTGCCCAACAATTTAATATATGATCAAATAGTATTACAATGTATTCTATGTATTCTTATTATTACCATATTATATTTATATATATATATATATATATATATATATATATATATATATATATATATATATCAGCATATGGTGGCTTTCACTCATTTTATTAGGCTTATATATCATGATCATATCAAAAAAGCATTGGTTTAAAAGACACATTACGTTTTTTAAGAAAATTATGAGAATGGAAAAACGAATATTTATATAATGTCTAGATACTTCCATTGGTGTTTACTTATAAGACATGAAATATAACTGCAAAAATTGTGCGTATGTCCTGCATCAGCACATTCTTTTTGTAACCCCGGCTGTAATCATCTATCAAAGAGAAGTATTAATTCCTTTGCTATCAAGATATATATATTTTTGAGGAATGACAACAAAATTCCAGACCTTTTACCTCATCTACTTTATCCCAATTCTAGTCTTTCAGTTCTACCATTTGTCATATACATACCATTTGAGTTCATATATATATATATTTATATATATTTACCCATCATTAATAATTTCCTTATAAATTTGTTGGAGGGAAGGTTGTTGCAATGAAAGAATAGAAGGAGGGCATATTTATTTGTCTATGAGATATATAATATAGCAACATTTATTAATAACATCTAGTGAGTTTGTTAAAAGTTATATATATAATGCATAAAAAAGCAAAACTAAATAGCACAATAAGTATTACTACATCATAACCAATGTTTGATTTGACAGACTAGTTCTGCTGATGATGATTTGTTTCAGATAGTTAAGGAGTATGTCATTGAGGAGAATGTCTTCAGGAGGGTAAGGGCCATGTTGAAGAGGATATCTCTAGAAATTTCTGAAAGTAACCATACTATATACTGTATATATTATTAATTGAGCATACAAATTCTATAAATATGGATGTCATAATATGTCTGTGCTATAATGCATCATACCATAGTTAACATCATGAACAGTGGTCAGTTTTAACACTACAGAGGGTTCACATGTATGCTGCAGCTCATCATGAGGCAAACTTTCTGCTCTAATGGATGAAATGAGACTATATCCTCTAATAATTAACTAGTATATGTACACTAACATGTATATACATGTTAGTTAAAAACTACATGCATTTAAGCAAATTTATTGAAATTGTCTTTTTATTAAGTTTTATACGAAGAGTTTGTCCAGAGTTTATGATTCATTTATGTCTAAAGAGCAAAACTAGATGACATATATAAAAGGTACTAAATTGTGTACAAATATTGAGGAAACAGATAGTCTGCCAGGGTGGATATGTTTAGGTAAGTAAGGGGTAGGATATCTCTCAGAAAGATACCCAGCACGTTGCTGAGGTGGATATCCTCCAGGCAGCTGCAGAGGATAGGAGGAGGATTTCCTTGAGGATATTCTGTGGCAGGATAAATCTGTTGAGGATGAACAGCAAGAGATGGAGAAGGTGCATTGCCAGTAGAATAATCCATATTGGTACCAGTAGTAACATCAGTGGTAGTAGTGGATGCTGATAAGTTGTTACAACAGTAGAACAAGATGTTAAATATCTTTATAACATATAGTCATAATACTAACCCCATATAACATATTTACTATGGAATGTTAATAATAGGAATAGATAGAACTACTATAATGTCATCACTCCTTCTAAAATAGCACCAAGACTGCTACTGCTGAGATAAACCCCACTGAAATTTATACTATTAAATTACCATTTCTATAATAATAAAGAATTTGAACAAATAAAAATATTACTAAAATCATTTTAAAATATGCTATAGTTACCATAGAGATAATATAATATCCTTTATAAACTATGTATTTAAAAGTAGTTTTTGTTCTGTGAATGCAGGCAAGGCTACATTATACATAACAAATTTAATTATTAACATATCTGAAGTAAATGTTCTGGCTATTCAGAAAAAGGAAAGACAAAATTATAATGTAATTGGTACTATTATTTTGTATAATATAATACACAGTCAGTTTTATTAATGGGAGTTAAAATTTACTAAGATTTATTTCTGTGATGGCTTTTGTGTTTGATGTTAATTAATGCTTGGTTACGTTTGTAGGATTTTATTTTTAAGCATTGAACATTTCACAAAATAAAACCGTTGAAAAATACAGTATTTAGTACTTTCGATACGAAGTGCTATTCAAATCAAGTCACTTGCTTGAACTTATCAAAATACATTCCAATTGTCTTTAGTTTGATGTAGACAGAATTAAAAGTCAAGTTATGATAATTGAGAAACTATGTAACAGCTGTGATAGTGGACTAGATTGCATGCTCTCTGTCAGTTGGTTAAACAAAGTAGAAACATTAGCAGTGTTTTCAAACTAAAAAGACATAGAACTCAATACCAACTGTATGTTAATAGTAACTCACAGTGGTGTACCTCCAGCATTACCATAACTGGAGACACCAAAGTATAAAACAAAGGATTTACATGCAATAACAATAAGCTAAAACATTAAAGTGCACTAAATATAATTATAATACAACATGAATAATAATAACAATAGATAAAACTATAAATTTAAATTTAGGTTACAAACATTTCCATAGAAAATTAAGTATAATATACAAAATATATATTAAATGAACATTAAAACTAATATTAGGTTATAATTAGTCAAATGCACAATAAACTAAGTTTCATATGTTTCTTGTTAATTGACACACATAGAAAATGTTCTAAATTTGTTACTAGTGGTCTAGTTAAGTTGTCGATAGTTGATATTCATACTGTTCACTTTGACATTTGATCCTGTATTGTCATTATGGCGTCTATTCACTCCATTATTTACTATGAACTATATTATAGAAAGTTATGATCAGGTGATACTTGAAAAAATATTTTAAAAATGACAAACATAACAAAAATTTAAAAAAATATGAAAATATTCCAAATTTATGCAAATAAACTTATAATGTTTCAATGTATATAGAACTCCCATACTCTGATGTTAAAAGTAATACTTGTTTTATTAAATAAACGTCTATACTACAGATATTATATTACATTACATTACACTAGCTATACCAATTAAAAAACTTTAATCATAATCTTAACTTATATGACTTGACCATGAAAACAAAACGTATACTTGTAGTGATTATATAGTACTCATAATATAATCATTATATATATAGTCTTGTCATATTTATTACAAGTATATATATAGTGTAATATTAAAAATCCATAATATAGAATATTTCAGAGAAGACAATAACGTTTGGTCATGTCAATATTATACAGGATGTAAAAATGACAACAATATGCTAATACTTTAAGTCCACAAAACAAAATTATAAGACAATACAAGACAATACATAATGACACTATATATTTAAATCTATAAGTTAGAATTTTTGAAAGAAAATTATGCAAACAATACAAAATATATATTAATAAACATTAAAACTAATTTAACCTTAATTTATCCACAACACATACAAGATGTTCTCAATTTGTAAATA
Source organism: Gigantopelta aegis (assembly GCF_016097555.1). Classification (NCBI taxonomy): domain Eukaryota; kingdom Metazoa; phylum Mollusca; class Gastropoda; order Neomphalida; family Peltospiridae; genus Gigantopelta; species Gigantopelta aegis. The sequence goes on from NW_024532782.1 coordinate 122,800, forward strand.
GTAATGGTTTATAAGTTATCAATAGTTCAATATCATCTCTAGATCTACTCACTCTGATATTAGATTCTGTATTGTCATTATTGTACATGGCACTCCATGATCACTTTCTTGAAGTTCCACCATGGTATTGCTAGTATTACTGTGAAAGTAAAAAATAATGCTGCTACTTGAAAAAAATTCTGCTAAATGGAAATGAAAGTTAGGAACATTTATATTAATTTAACCAAAATAATAACAAAAGAAATGTTAAATATAATAAAATTAAAAAAACACACAGTATTTTTCCAGTTATTTTTACATTTTTTGCTTGCCTGACCACCATTAGTAATTTTAAGTACAATCCAAGGTATAACAGCAATTTAAAAAATGATAACACTATAAAAAACCCCTCCTGTGGCACTAAAAGATGCACTCCAATCAAATGCTAATCTAAACATATTACATCAGAAACAGAACTTCATCTAAACAGTCAATTTCATCATTAGATATATTAAAGCAGTAATCCAAATTTGGTATATAATAATCAACACAACTGAATGATATTTTAACAAGTTTTCCAGAATATTGCAAGTGACAGTGAGAAGACTTGAAATATTAACAAGACAAGTTCATAACAAAATATGGTTGGAACGTAATATTTGTTGAAAATAATTGTCTGAGGTTTTCTTTAGAATCATCATCTCCTGGTTTGAGACACTTTTCGAACATGTAGCGTACTACACTATGCATATACAAGGTTTGAGGTACTTTAGGACTCGAATTATCCACTTACTGCATTTTCTTTCAGGACACTTATGCCAACACCATATGAACCCAATAGTATGCATAAGACAAATGGTAAAAGTTGAAACAATCTAATTGGAATGATATAGAAAAGGTAAAGGGCCAGAAGTTATCTGCCATTCCTAAAACTAGCTACATTATGATCAAAACTAAATAACGCTTCTCTTTTAAGCTTGCATAAATATGGGCGGGGTGAACACAAAGAATAGATTTGATACTAGATTCCTGATAACCTGGTGAAGAAATATTTTACACTTTTACTCAAATTTATCTGATAGTCCTAACTTGATAATTTATTAGGACTCTTCTTATCATCTAGCATATCATTGATGTATTAAAATTGATCCGTACCATTGGTCATAAGTGATATGTATTGTGTATTGAGAAATCTAATAACGAGATAGAGTATCACATGTCATAATGGAAAATATGTCAATCAGGTTGTTTCATAGGTTAATCTTAATAGGACGACTGACAATATGGTTTTAATTGAAAGGAAATGCATGAAGCACTAATAAACAAATACTATACTTTAATATAAAATTTGGGTTTATGGTCTGGAGAATAGAGTTAAATTTCTTTGTAGTGGTACTCTAAATATTTACTAATGACAATGTATAGACGTTTAATAATGTTATATCATGTTCACAGTAGCTATTATAACCATATATAGATCATATATTTAGTATTAAATACATTGTCATTACTTACACTATTGAAATATTTCCCTGAATACAGGCAAACACGATCTAGTATTGCTTGCATCTTGTTGCTATCACTTACCACTGAACTAAGGTCTACACTCCAGGTGCTAACTCTTAAATTTGCATGCATGATGTGTATAATTTGTATATTATTTTTAGTGTAAAAACTGAATTTGCAGCTTTCACATTGTTTACACTATGCTGACTATTATCCCACCACGTATTATAATTGCCTTCTTTGTAAAATGGGGGGCCATGCCTCCGATTTGAAAAGTCAAGCCCCCTAGCCCCCCCCCCCCCCCCCAATATCTCTGGCAATGCATAATGCATAAAAAAGCAAAATAGAATACCCCAATACCATAGCTACTACTCCTACATTAAAAGGCGTACTCAATGTTGTTTGAGCTGAAAGACTAGCTCTGCTGAAGATGATATGTTTCAAAGACAAAATTATAATGCAACTGGTACCATATTTTGTATAATGTACTACATAGTCAGTTTTATTAATGATTGTAAAACTTACCTAAGATTTATTTTTATGATTGGCTTTTTGTCCTTGATGCTTAATTATAGTTTGATTAAGTTTTGTAGGATCTTTTTTTAATTAGCAATTGGACATTTCACAAATCAAAATCTGTGTGAAAATATCCAAGTATTTAGTGCTTTCTATGGGAAAATCAACTCACTTGCTTGAATTTATGAAATTAAATACAATCCAATTGTCTTAACTTTGATGTAACAAAATTAAAAATCAAGTTATGATAATGAGAACTATATAACAGCTATGATAGGAACTGGATTGCATCTCTGTCAGTTGGTTAACAAAGTAAAAAACTTAGCAGTGTTTTTCAAAGCTCTAAAGACATATAATAGAACTCAATACCAACGTATGTTACAATAGTAAACTCACAGTACTGTAACTGGAGACAATAAAAGTTATAAAATAAAGTTATTTCTCATACAATAACAATTAAATGCAATACATGAAACTATAAAGAAGAATTAATACATGGATGAACTATAATTTAAATTTAGGTTTGTTACAAAATTTTCCATAGAAAATTAAGTATAACACAAAAATATATAGTTTAATGGACATTAAAATTAATATAAGCTTTATTATTATTCACCTTGCACATAAACTAAATTTATGTTTCTTGTTAACTGACAGATCGTAGAAAAATGTTCTAAATTTGTTACTAGTGATCTTTTGACAGTTGTCATAGTTGTAATATTCATCACTGTAACATGTTCACTTCTGACATTTAGAACCAGTATATCATTATTGCACATGTGCACTCAATTGCCTACTTTCTTGAAGTTCCACCCATTCCTAGTATTGCTCCAAAAGCTACTAATATCTTGTTACTTGAAAGAAATTCTGTAACTGCACATCATAGGAAGTTAAGATCTGGTGATACTTTTAAAAAAATTAAAATCTAAAAATGACAAACATAATAAAAAATATCACAATATTCAAAATTTCATGCAAACAAAACTTTATAATTGCTTCAATGTATATAGAGTTCCTATAGTCATGATGATACTTGTTTTTTTTAATTAAACATTTTTAATACTACACTATAGGATATATATATAACATACAGGACTTATACTACATTAGCTAAAATAAGCTGTATTCCATATCTTACCTTATATGACTTGAATATCATAACAAAAACCTATTTTAATAATCTTGTAGGGATTATATTTATAGGTTGCTTTGATATTATACAGGGTCGCCCAAAAAAGTTCAGCCACCCACTGTTTCTCATTAAAAATAGTACTTAAGCTTATTTTCTTGACAATGCGCAGTACTTGATAGAACATCTTACAGCTGCTCCTATTATGTCTATCGAAAGCTGTTTACACAAGAGCAATTAGGCAGATGTTATAACTTATTTGAAGTCTTGATTTACAAAGAGGTGCCTGGGAAACAATTAAAAAAAGCTGACCACAACAGCCCAAAGGAAAACCCCACCAGTGAGTTCCAGAGAGGTCAAATTATAGCTTTGCGCCAACTTAAACTGGTCATCTAGGCTAATATCGAAACAATTACAAATACCAAAGAGTACATAAAAATATTATCCAAAAATACAAGAAAAAATAAGCATAACTGTGAACCACAAGTGGGACGTCCCCAATTATCTTCAACAGAGAAGAGAGAAGTCTCGTATTAAAGTCAATTAGAGATCATAAAACTAACAGCACCTCTTATGAAAATATAGGAAGATTAAAGATAATGTCATGGCTTCCGTTAAGTTACAGTGAAGAGGAAGACTGATAGATGCCAAATTAAAATGGTACATATCGAAAGGAAACCACTGGTTACTGCGAGACACACCAACAACACGTCTCCATGGCCAAAGGAACACAGGGACTGGACGAGGAATGTGGAGTAAAGTTTATGGGCGACAATTTAATTCCAGTTTT